>NW_007577797.1:624600-639544 GCF_000690725.1 Stegastes partitus
TAAACTAACTGTGGTATAACAAAGAACATACAAAACTAAACAGATGTCTTGAAATCTTGTCATAATGATCCATTAGTCTTGTATAAATGAAAGATTTACTGTAGCGCCACCTCAGACTCTTGATTACATGATGCAATTTTATTTTACAGCAAAAAGCTTGTAAATCATTCTTAATGTCATTTTAAATAAGGGGATGGCCGCCGTACCATCTGTTTAAATGAGATTCAGATACTGTTTAATAGCAAAAGGCTGTTTGTAATGTTCTGACACAGATACGTTCATTTTGCATTTTATGTGAGATTTTCAGAGATTTGTAAATTAAAAACCGAATTGAGCACCTGAAGAAGAGGAATTAATGGTATCATAACACAGTACGTGTAGGTAAAACAGGCTTCGTTCTGCTGCAATAAGGAAAGTGTCTACCAATTAAACTGAACCGTCCTGCTTCTGTGGCATTAATTGAATTATCTTATCTGAGACCTGCTGCTGTTCAGACCTCAGCTGTTTGGTTTTGTGGCGGCCAGCGACGTTGACAGGCGAGAGGCCGTTTAGTGTCACCGTGAATCACAAACTCACGTGAAAACACCACCTGCAGTTACAGGAGCTAAACAAAACGAGTGTAAATCAACCGAAACCTGTGTCAAAAATGGACGAAACCAGTCAGAAAAGTGCACAAAGCTGGGCTACAACTCGCTTGACAACACTTCAAGTGTGAGACTCTCGCTGAGTTGGACCGTCTGTTATTGATGCTGCGAAGCTGAAGAAACTACATTTATCATTTAACTGCGTCGGTACGTTTTAATATGTTTTTAACAACGTACCTGTTGAAGAATATGCCGGTTTTTGTGAGATATAGGCTTTCATTAATCGACGAGGAGTGGCGAGTAGCGGACTCCATGCACACACACTAATCCGCCATGTTTTTTAATGACGTGATATTGTCAGAGGCAGAGGGATTGTGGGAAATGTAGTCACGTCACCACAAAGCGGTGGCTGAGGCAAGATCGTACAGGTTGGCGGTAATATTGGCCTGGTTACTCTAGAAATCGTTTTGTAATAGGCGTAACCACCAAAGGCATTAGTGGCGAAACGGACTTACAACAAAATGTGAATCAAAGTAATATTATAAGTAATTTCTAGTAAATTTAGGCTTTAAACTACTTTAATGTAGCAAGCTTTAACTTCAAATGAAGTTAGCAGGCAATTTTGCAGACAACCTGTAACATTTCATTTCAAAAAAGACAAACAATCTGAAGAATATTCCTGTAGTAATTACCTGTCATTTGTACCAATTTAAAACTGCTTAATGATTAATGAAATAATAAAATTAAGACGAACAAAACAATGAAAATAATATAAAGTGCTACAAAAAAACACACACAAAACAATCCACATAAAATAAAAACAGAGATCCAGGGAATCCTTGGATTTGTTGGAATTTTCATGGACATTTTTGTGAGGCAAAAAACATAAAGTAAAATTTTAGTCTGGTTAATCTCTATAAATGCCAAAGCTGCAAGGTCTTAGTCTTAATACCTCAGTTAGGTTTATCTCCATAACTGAAAATACAAAATGTCTCAGCTTTATTATTCTATTAGTTAAAGTTATTCTCCATAATTAATAACACTGGAGGGTCTCAGCCTTGTTATGTGTTATGTTCAGATAAAGCAGTATTTTGTATAACCTTTTGGATTGTAATCCCTTTTATACAACTATTCAGTCAAAATGACTCCATAAATACCACTACAGGGTCTTAACTCTAATATTATTTAAACCTGTTAAAGTAATTTTTAAATGCCAATTATAAGCTGTTTTCGTTTGTTTTGTTTTATATGTGCTATATATTTGATATGTGTACATTCAATACAAAATAGACAGTATATGTATATAGTTTGGGGTTTTTTTGTTTGTTTTTCCCCAGGACTTGAACAGTCCACGTGTTTTTTAATTGTTTATCCTGTTAATGTGTAGTCGACATGGACATTCAGTAGTACTTTAATGGTTCCTAACGAGGAGTCAACTGGTCATTTATCAACACCCACAGAACCATCATTCAGTCTACGAGGATAAACAGCGTTTCAGAGATAATTTATGTTCAATTTCACACTTTCCAAAATCAGGTCCCACCGAGATTTGAACTCGGATCGCTGGATTCAGAGTCCAGAGTGCTAACCATTACACCATGGAACCGCCTGACAGAACGGAAAACTATCAGAAATTTCCCGAATCATGCAATTAATCACTTTCATGGGGGTTAAATTTAATACTAAGCACGACTAACATACTTGATTGACCCTGTGCCGGACGGTATGCCTGCTCAGAGTTTGTCGTCTCTCGCACCGTGAAGGCGGGTGATCAGTCTACTTGACATGCTGCGTTCACTGACAGAGAGAAAGTGGGAGACACCAAATGAATTCCTGGGTTCGAACGCTCCTGAAACGATCGTGCCTTTTGAGTGATCGGTCCTGTAAACAGAAGCAGTTTTACACACTGTGAGCAAAGGAAGAAAAGAAGAAAGAACGAAGGAAAAAATATACTCATAAATAAATTATATCGGTGTGTATCTTTCCATAGCCTAAAGGACTGTTTGGACAGCCATAAAAAAAATAAATAAAAAAAAAAAAAACCTCGGTGCTTAACTGTATAGTGTTTTAATGCTATTTGTAACACAGGATGTGAAGAATAAAAAATAAAATAACATTATCCAGAGTTTAAGATTAATAGTGTAGGAGGGTTTAAAACTATCAACTGTAAGGATAGTAGAATTAGGCTACCCAGAGGTTTTTGTTCTTTCATTGCATTCTGTTTGTTCTTTGGTCGTCAAAGCAATGAACAAATTCAGAATCAGAGTTCTTCAGCTTCACTTCGTTTGATCTACTCATGTACTTGAGAAACAAGTAAAGAGGACACCTAGTCGTGTTCAGGACACAGTACCATTGACCTGGTACAGTCATGACACCATTTGGCCACCATGTGGCAGAAATGTACCGAATGTGCAGTTATTCTGTGATATAATGTCGTGGATTTCCCCCAAAGCAACTCAGCATGTACTTTTTAAACGTATTAATTTTAGAACGCAGGTTCCACCGAGATTTGAACTCGGATCACTGGATTCAAAGTCCAGAGTGCTGACCATTACACCATGGAACCTCTGAACATTTAGCTAGCTTTGTCACACAAAGCCATACAAATACACAATGTAGTTCACAATACATGCGAGATATATAGCTTATAATAGCTTATAATACCAGTGACTGGATGCTAGATCTTGTGAAGAAGCAGCTTTTAATGACTAACTTTCTCAACTTTACCTATACGGCATTCACTTATTAACGGAAATCCTTTGTGCTTCCTGCTTTTTTTGTTTTTGAATACAACATTTGTTACATCTGCCTGGTTTGTGTGTGTCTGCTCGGTCACCTGGGTATTGTTTCCATTAAAGGTTGTTTTAAAAATAATCTACTTAGTTGTTTTGGGGGTGGGGGAGCCAATACACCAACCTTATACCATGCATGTTAGGGTCATTCTGGACCCTGAATGGAGAAATTTAAGTTAATATATTTGTGGAATACCAAAGATGGGCTGCAAGGTGGCGCAGTTGGTAGCACTGTTACCTCGCAGCAAGAAGGTCGCCGGTTTGTGTCCCGGTGGGGGCACCGGGATCTTTCTGCATGGAGTCCCCATGTTCACCCCGTGCAGCGTGGGTTCTCTCTGGGTTCTCCAGCTTGCTCCCACAAGTCCAAAAACATGTTGAGGTTAATTAGTGATTCTAAATTGTCTGTAGGTGTGAATGTGAGTGTGCTTGGTTGTCTGTCTCTAAGTGTAGCCCTGTGATAGACTGGCGACCTGTCCAGGGTGTCCCCTGCCTTCAGTCAGCTTGGATAGGCTCCAGCCCCCCCATGACCCTAGTGAGGATTAAGGTGTGGAGATGATAGATGGATGGAATACGAAAGATGCACATGTAAGTGAATGCAACTTGCTTAGGAAAAACACAGTCCTTAGATCTGAGCTAGGATCGCTACGTTCAGAGTCTTGAAATCTAATTATAACATCTGTATCTTAGTAATTATAAGATACTATTACTGACAGACAGTCATGTAAAAAGCAACTTTTAGGGCTAAAGCTAGGTGTTCACAAAAGATGTGGGAAATGAATACTTAATGATTTTGATAGACTCCCTGTAATTAACATTGCAAAAGAAGCATCTACTGAATGCAAACAAATGCCAAATGAAAACAGGTTGAAACTACAGAGACTGATTGTCAACACCTTGCAGGGTTATGGTTGATTTATTTTATTTCTTTAACAAAGACAGCATCAGCAGTGAACCTCTTTTGGACATGTCTTCTCTTACACAGAACATTTCTTTCTTCAGCAGATCATGACATAACATTTACTTCTTGGATCAGTGGTCTTCAGGAATAAGAGAACTACTGATTGAAAAGAAAAAAAACACACCATGAGAAGTGGGGGTGTTAAAAAAAAAAAAGAAAGGGGGAGAGGGGATAGTTCAGGGACAGGAATAAGAAAAGTTCATCATTTGGATTGTCTCGCACAGAGCAGGTCGTCCCAAAGGTGGTATTTGAAGTGAAGATCTCCCTTTTGCTCCTTTTACTCCATTTCAACTGTGAGGACACAAGAGGAAAGCTGTCAGTCTTTATCCTCAAGAGGTGAAACAAGTTAATGAATAATCTACATGAACACATACTCACTTATGGACAAAGCTGTAGTCAAGCGAAGGGATTTCCAAAAGCATCCCCAAAGGCAGCTGTTGAACCAGAGCTCTGGCCGACAGAAGCATTCTGCCATAAGATTAAGAATAAAACGTTCAGTTAAAGAGGGTCAATGTGGTATTCAAGAGGTCTGTGGTTGTAATATTGTGGCAAAATGTGTGTATAAGTAAATCTCTGTACCACAGCTACAGGTGGGACTCCAAATGGACTGGACTCTGGTGCCCCAAAGGCTTGATCAAACATGTCCTGATTGAGGCCTTGTCCCTGGGATGGTGCTGAGTTGTTTGAGACGGGAGCAGAAGAGAAGGCAGCATCGAGGAGGCCGGTGCTAAAGTTTGGAGCAGCAGCTGGAGCAGGAGCTGCTTTAGGCGCATCTAAACATGAACACAACAACACAGGACTCAATTAGTGTCATCATCATATGCACATTATCTTGCAAAATCATGAATGCAGACAATGCTGCAGCTAGGTTACCATTAGCAAGTGATGACATCTGCTTGATATCGAAGTCATCGTGATCTGCAGCATCCTGAGCCATGCCCACTTTACTGGAAAAGTACTGATCGAAGGCCCCCGCCTCTTTGCTGCTGGGGGCTGGAGCAGAGCTGGCCGCAAGCTCCCCTTTCCTTGCTGGGATGGCAGGTGGTTTGGCAAGCTGGAAGTCCTTGAACATGTCCTTTCCAATCTTCTTCTCTTTATCTCCAAGGGGATCCAAAGCTGTGAAGGCAGTGTTCTCTACTTTTGGAGCGGCCTCCTTGGCAGGTGGCCTTGGAGGGGGGCGTGAAGGACCCTGCTGGTCACCCATTCCTGGGTACATACCAGGTGGGAAAGGACTGGTCATGGCGGGCTGACCCCAAGCGAGGTGGGGCGGAGAGAGAGGCGGGGGGCTAAACTGCGGCGGCATCTGGTGGCCCCAAGCTGTCGGTGGTATGGGTAGACCACCAAAGGCTGATGGCTGTGGGTAGGCGGGCCTGGGGCCTGGAACTGTCACTCCTGGCATGGAGAACATGTTGGGTGCAGCAGGGGCGGCTCCCCACATGCCTGCAGCAGGGATACTTGTGGTGGCTGGGGGGCCTAACTGAAGATTCCCTGAATATGAATAAAGAAAAAAATGGAACATTTATAAAGCAGAAAACAAAAAGCCTGACAACACATTTTCATGAAGTGTAACTCTTGTGTATTACCCAGAGCTGCTATGGAGGAAGGAGCAGGGTTTGTGGGTGTACTGTTGAAAAGGTCAGCTGAAGCAGATGAACCCTCAGACTGACTGGGAGCAGCGAACAGCTCTTCTCCAAACAGGTCACTGGATGTGGACTATTCATGATAAATGAAAGAAAAATATAAACGATGCTGCACCATGTGTACATCGTTTAATACAAAATAATTCATACACAACACTTAGACGCGTTGAACCAAACTTTAACCAGAGACAACTGATTATATATTACAGTTACGTATGTTAGAAATAAATACCATTTACCTGAACAGTGATGCGTGTGCATGCTTGGTTACTTACCAGCGCTTTTATCAATGAAGCATGAATGTTAGGAAAATAGATTATGAACAGAGATGACAAAAAGGTAGTTGATTGTTCAGCAGTCAAAATGTAATTTACTCAAGCCAGTTAGAGAAGCATGTGACCACCTGTGCATGCACAAAGACAGAGCAGATCTACATAACAAGACTTTAACCGCAGGTCTAAATTACAGGCCTTGTATTTGATCTAAACCCAGTGCATTCTCCAGCATATCCTGTCAAGACACCAGTGCATAACCAAAAGGCTCAGAAAGGGAGATGTTAGCTCCAAATGTGTACAGCAAACCCATTTTATGCACAACACATGCAATTCTACTGTGAGTCAGCTGGCTATGTAACGTCACCTTTGCACTCCTTCGACCTCGTCCCGACTTAGAGTTCTGCGGAGGCGGGTTTATGAGAACTGAGTCCTTGCTATGAGTCACTGGGGGTTCTGGGCGATGACTTATGCCGTTAGAGACGGCGGAAGTTTTCAAAGATGAGTCAAAAAATGGGTTTTTGGTTGAAAGAACTAGTCCCGATTCATTTCCGTCCATCATGGTAATTGTGCCGCCCGGAGTTATTTTGCCCCCTAGTGGCCACTGTCCATTACTGAGCGCGAGGATCATGGTCTGACTGGATAACCCATTTATCTGCTGACTGAGATGTTCGGAGTCTCCATTCAAACCACCGTTAATAATTGTCTTACTAGTGCTGCCAGCAGTGCTGTTGAGGTGGTTGGTGAGGGAGATCTGCGCATTATCGGGTGCCAGCCGAGTGGGCGGTTTAGAAAGGGGGTCATCTCTGAAAGGGTCACTGTCTGGGGCTGGGAAGTAGCCAAAAGTTGAGGAAAAGGGATTCTCTGTGTGGGGAGATGCCCTATAGTCAGGGGCACAGGAATTTACAAGGGGATTTCCCTTTATGCAATTCTGATTGCTGTCAAGTTCATCAGAAAAGTCCAGCAAGAGAATATCATTAGAGTCCTGGTTAACATGAGAGGGACAGTGAGAGAGAGAAAAAGAGTTATGAATCAATTCTGCAGAAGAAGATAAACACGTGTTAACAAAATGAACAATTAATCATATGGCGTGAAAAGACATTTTAAAGCTGCTACCTGTAGAATATCTATTATCAACATGTCACTGTCCTATTAAACTTGATGGTGAATCACAGTCCAGAGTCCAGTTTCCAACTCAGAATATTAAGTTGTTACTAAATTCTAACTTGCTTTGAACAACAGCGAGATGGTATAAACATGCTAAGGTCAGCACTTGCTACTTGACCTGAAACTCGAGCTAATGAGATGTTTTAGTAAAAAATTACCAGAATATATAACTACAGGGGTCAACAAGTTTAACAAAAAGTAGTCTTTGACAGTCTACTTGTAGCAGCTTTAAAATTTAGATGAATAACAATGAGATTGGTAATCATAAAGCACAAACTCAATTCTTAAAAGATTCATTTGAGTGTAAAATTGACAATGTATGAAATCTGATGAATAAACAACTAATGATTGAACACAAAACTCTAGTCTTTTTAGAATTGAGTTCACAAACGCACACATGGAATGATCTGGAAGGTGCTGTGGTTATTTAGCGAACCCACTTTTTCTTACAAACACACTAAATCAAGTCTAAGAAACAGGTTTTTCATAGAATTTACCAAACAGTACTGCTGCTATTACACTTATGTTCTGGATTACAAAAGAAACTTTATGGATAAACAGGAGATTGTAGTTTTTAAGATGTGTAGAAACCACACAAGGTAAGTAAAATATTGTAAATATCCTGTTGCACTGGAAGAATAATTCCAGTGCCATGCCCAGAATAACGGCCCACTATGGCTTACGTTTGGAGCCCGGATGTCTGGAGGGGTCGACATGTCTCCGAAAAGGTCAAGCTGCTCCACTGGCTGGATGTCAAAAGGAAACAGAAACATAGTGTATTTATCCAGCTTCTAAAAATCTGTAATAATTCATTCACTGTTGAGCTGAAAACACAGCAGAGCCAAAAATCTTACTTGGGCAGTTTTTCCTCCACTGTTCGTACTTAGCGAGGCATCATTTCCATTCTAAAGATTAACAGAGAAAAACACAAGATCAGAGAAAGAGGTAGAGGAACTATATTTAAAATGAACAAGAGCTTCAAAGTACTTACCTCAACTACTGTGCTGCCATTCTCACCCTGTAAACAGAGGCAGACTGTTAATGATTATACTTATTTTCTTAATTTAGTGAAGTGTGTGTCATTTCAATGGAATGCTTGAGGATGTGATTCACTGAGAGAACACAGAGAGGCAGTGTTGACACTCGGGAGGTGTGTACAGTATGTACCCTGTCAGAGCTCCCAGATGACCACACCAAATGCTTTTCTTTCAGAAAGAAAATGTTGTCGCTGCCCAGTTTTGGAGAAAAAAAAAGAAAAAGAAAAAAAAAAAGACTTTTTCCAGTTTGAAGTCAAAAGCGTCTGAGTCAGTTACCTTCTGCGGGGCCTCTGCTTCTTTCTTCCTCATGTTGAAGATGACCTGGAAGAGGTCTTTCAAATCAATGACCAGGGGCTCAGCCTGTGTGGTGACAGAAAGACGGCACGTTTTCATTGTTGTCCATTTGTCTTAGATGTTGGTAGAGTTTTTGTTTTTCCATACTATGTGTGTCTCGTAAAATGGATATAAAAGATGGATCTAATCTGAAAAGCTAAGCCAAAGCATAAGTGCGTCAAATCTGTATTCTTCCTAACAGCCAGTGGGGGGCGACTCCTCTGGTTAGAAACAGTCAGATTGTATAGAAGCTTACCAGAAAGTGATCCTACTTCTCCGTTGATTTGTTACCTCAGTTAACATTTTTCTGCTGAGTTTATGATCTGAAATACTAGTTTTAAGACTTTTTGAATACAGCATGATGATCAATTTGTAAATTATGGAAAATAGATGATGAAGCGGGTTATGTTTCAGGGCGGTGCTACCATAGTGGCATGCATAGTGTCCTGTAGTGCTTCAGTCTGATCCACTGCTTATTTATGTCTTCCAGTTTCAAAAATTCAAGATTTGAGGTCCATCTTTTATATACAGTCCATGTTTAGTCTTTGACTGGCTATGAATTTGTGAGTCTATGTGTTTTTCTATGAAGCTACCTGTTGTGCAGTCTTTATGGCAAAGAATTGATGCTGTCCTTCTGCTCCACACACATATCCAAACGCCCTGTTATCTGTTACATCTCTGGCAATGAAGGAGATCTTATTCACCACGTGCTCATGCTCGATCACCTGAGTATTGAGGATGAAGACTTTCATTAGCAATGCAAACACATTTTCTAGATTATAGTCTGACGGTAATGATAGGAAACAGCAGAACTCACTCCTGATTTCTCATCAATGATCTTGATACCCGACATAGAAATGTTGACCCAGATCCTCTGTTTGTGCTTGCCTTGGGACCGAGCAGCTACTGCCATACCCTGGGGCAAAGGAAAAAAATGATAAATACTACTCTGTTGCCGCAATGTATAGCACATGCTAACAAACAATTAGCCGTTTTCCACTGGAGGAACTTGCAAGCCGTTTCCGGGCGGCTTGAACCTTTGTGGTACATGTTCGGACTGCAAGACTTATCCCTGTAGGACCCCTTTCAAGGGTGTATTTGGGGAAAGAAAAGTACCTACTCCGGAGTAGGTACTTCTGAGCAACCCTGAAAAACTGATGCATGGGGCACTGATTAGCTAAACTTGGAGAAGATCAATGCTGATTGGTGAAACTCCAAGTGGACAACAAGCATCCCATCAAGCATCAGTCATCACCTCTCAAACAAGGCCATTTTCAGTGTCAAACAGGCCAATATAACAAATCCTCCACCCTTCTATTTCATTTGTGCTCATAAAATTGAAGTTCTTGTAACTACTATGTGTTGTTGTTTTGGCATGACCAGAGCTAATGTCGCAGTTGAAGCTGTTGCATCCTACGCTGTAATGGAAACAGAATCAAAGAGACGATTATGGGGCCCTTCCTGCAAACATTCGCGTCAACTTGTACCAGCCCCAAGTTCCTGCAGTGGAAAGCTGCCAATGCAAAAACATTACTCATAATAAGTTTAAAAATGCCATAGCCTTAGTATTTTTTCACAAGTCTCAGTGCCAGCAGGACAAACATCGAGGTCCCACGTTGTACCTTGAGCTTCATCATGGAGTCCTGGCACATCTTGTCTCCCCGGGCCTCCGGGACATCATCGATGCCAATCAGTTTGGCCTTGTACCTGACACCATCCCCTTGGAACCTGCCCAGCAGGTACTCATCTGTCTTCTCTGGTACTGTGAAATAGTTCAAGAAAGCTATGATTTGCACCAGATCTTAACTTTAAATGAATAGTTGATCTAAAGTCTTGATCAAGGAAGTATCAGGGCCACAAACTTTCCATCACCCACCTTTCTTCTTCTCTTTCTTGAACGGGACTCTGGATGCAGCTGTTGAAGGGGAGTTGGGAGCACTATTGGAGCCTGTTGTCGGGGAGGTGGGGCTGGGGTCGGCAGCTACAGGTGTGCTGTTTTCCACCTCTGCAGACATGATGCTGAGTGAGCCTCTCTGGACAAGTGGACAATCAGAGGTAAAGCAGCTCCGTGTTCAGGGGCAGTGAGGTCAAGCGAGCATATGACTCAACACCCACACATGCTTCTCCTGTTGTTTGCCTGGAGCAGAAAAAGTGAAGTGGGACAGTGCGTGTGGTTGAGAGAGGAAAAAAGAAGATGAGAGGTTAACAGACACTCTTCCCCAGAAAACCTGCAAACAACATACTGGACTGTAAAAACGCAACAGTTAAAATACTTTGTCACTGCTCAAACGGTTTTGTAAGTAGCTGCTGAAAAGATTTTTTTGCACATCATAAGCAATCATATTATTTAACAATGCAGTAAACATTTACTAGCACAGAAACACCCCTCAAGACAGAAGCATAACAAGGCATATGACCAATAAAACATCACGGTACACAGAACTGCTTTGAACATGCTGCGTCAGATGTTCGCCTCTGCAAAGGAGTTCTAAATACTAAAAGTCCTCCTCACTGTCGTCTCAAATCAGTTACAATCCTGACAATTAGCTATTTAATAATTATAGAAGGAGCAACTGGGAATCACTGGAACTGCACTGATGGGTAAGAAAAACTAATTTTGCAATCACACTGCCACATCATGTGACTGTCAGACCAATAAAGATTCTGCCTGAATCAGTGAACTGCACTTCGGCTCTGCAGCATCACGCCATTAAACTGCATCTTCATTTTAACAGTTCCATCATAAATTTATCTAACAACAGTACTCACGAATACCTCTACACTTACTATGCAGGAAACACAAAGCAATGACACATTATGCACACACAGCATCACAGTGGATTTTAAAATTCACCCACATCGCCTCATCCATGTTCGATGAACCAAACTCCTTTTACTTAGATGCATTAACATTACATTTAGACACTTATAAAGTCAATCACAATAAAGTAATCTTGCAGATAAATTTTAAAAAATGCATAAAAGACTCCGTCTCTGTACAACAATTGGAAAACTACGACAACACGGACATACCTTAACGACCGGCTCCAGAGGCTACACTGACTAGAATACCACTGTAAAGAGCCTGTGAGTGCTGTTGGATGGACCAAAGGTTGGAAATGGGCAAAGGTTGAGCAATTACCTGAAGTTAATCTTACGCTAGCAGAGCAAAAGATCTCGTGATGCCCAGCTAAGCAAGTACAAACGGAAATTGGAGTCTTTAAAATGATAATTTACCCACAGTGCTCTGATGTTTAAGCTGTCGGTAGAAAAATCGAGTTAAATGATCCACAAAAGATGAAAAAAAGCCTTAATTCAACCGTGCGATCCGGCAAATTCTGACTGATTTTGTCCAAACATTCGTTCCACTCCACAGTCATTGTTTATAGTGAAATCAATAAAGCTGGTAATAAATCAGATCCATAAAGGAAATGAGAGTTATGCAGGATAAGATAACAGATGTGAACTCTCAGGTCAGTGAGTGTGTCCCAGCTCTGTGCCAACATCTACCATATCGGAGACCCGCACCAGAACACAGAGATAAACATTTATTCAAAGTAGAAGTTGCCAGATAGATTTTAAATTGAGTGCGAGTGAATGTGATGAGGATTACATCATCAGAGCTACTGTTTGATTGTAAAACAATAAAAACTTCACTTTATCTTGTAGCACCAGTTTTCCACAGAAGGAAACAAGTGCAGAAAGGCCTTGTATGTTTGGTTTATCATGCTGTCGTGCAAATTACTGCAACATGCGGTTTATGCAAGGACGCATACAAAGATGGTTGATGCTCCATTTGCACGAGCGTGACACATGATTGCTCTTTTCCAGCAACTACAGCAGTGTCAGAGTCCCGCTGAGCCGGGGGAACGTCTAATAAAAAGGGTGAAAAGTCAGCTGTTCACTGCAGATTTCAAGTTAAAGGATTACATTTTAACCACTATCTCAAAAAGGCAGCCACAGCTACCAGATGAGGAGAACAATTTGCACCTTTTTTTTTTTTTTTTTTAACTGCATCCATCCATGTCACAACAGCACAAACAGCATCTGAGCGCACAACACAAGGGTAAATTTATATTTGTCAGCAGAATAACGGCAGTGCAGGGGCAGAAATGTCACAATCCTGGGCCGTCAGGAAACGTAAACTACTGCACATCTGGAGGAAATCAGGGAATGACTCAGTCTGCAAGTGAATGAGATGGTGAAATACCACAGGCCCACTGTGAACACAGAGGCCAGGCAAGCACTTTCAGACAAGATGGAAATGCTTTTTGCTCTGAAACTAGGATGTGTGTGTGGATAGGCGGTGGAGCATTTTTTGAAAGTCACATACTGAGTATAAATATACTATGTGAGGGGTTGCACCTAGACATTAAGTGTGAACTCAAGGAGAGAGCAAATTGTCCCAACAGACATTAAAATGAGTCACAAAACATGAAATGAAGTTTTACCTCCACTATAAGCACTTTAAATGAAAAACAAAACAGCTGATTTGAAGTTTGAAGCTTAAAACACAAACATCTGCACTTCTAATTATGCCTCACATTGCAGAAGTCTGCAGCATTGACTTGAAAACGACTACCTGCGCTGCTTTAGATCCTTAATTAATGCAAGAAAGGCAGACGGAGTGCAACAACACGATGACCTACCTGTTGGAAAGCTCGAGTCCTGCTGTGTGAACGCCGACTTTTTGTTCCTCCGTGATGCCTCCGCGTCTCTGCTGCAAAGTGAGTAAAAATCAAACACGGCTTCGGAAAACGAGCAGGAGTCAGATGTTTTCCGCTAAATGCCGTGGACAGAAAGGAGAGACTTACAGCGAACTCCCAGTTTAACCCTTGACTGGCTGACAGCGCGGACTGGGTGCACATTTCTAGCGGCAGAGGGGCGGAACCAAGCCCGGCCAACATATAGTCTGGAAGTGGGTCAGGAGGAACTCTGCGTCCAGAACGGCATGTGTCATTAGAGACACACATGTTCTGATGAATCCACGTCTTTATTTCAATCCATCATGCTGTTGCCTTCATGTTCAACCTCTGTTTGTCCACGTTTGGGAAGTTTTGCACTTTGAAAAATGTCATAAAGAATAATTGGCGTAAAGATTCATTTGAGGTTTTGTGTTGTTAAAGTGCTTTCTGAACTCATGGAGAATTATTGTGTAGTTTAAACCAGCTCCAAGGAGGTGCAGTGCCTCTCTGTAGGCCCTGCAGCTTTAACTCTCATCACATGGTTTTGTTTTGATCAACAACAAAAGTTTAGGTGGACTTAGAAGGATGTTGCAGCTCCAATACCAGAACTGATGACAAGACCAATATGAATTTTCACTCTAATAGTCAAAACCTAAAAGGCCTTTGTTTCTGTTTGGCATAACTGTAATTAAAAGGGACATTTTCAACATTTACAGTGCTGGTTGCTGTAGGGATTCCAAACATAGAGAGTTGGCAGCATTAGAGCTGTTATTTTTGTTGGGAATGTGTAAATTAGTTGCCTCAGTTCAGAAAGCTTTTGAAAACCCCAAAATTGTATATTTCATGTCTTTTCTAATGTCTTACTGTCTTGTTTTAATGTTTCGTAGAGCACCTTGTAACTCCAGTTACAAGTTAGTTATTTAAAAACTACTCATATTCCAACAATACTGGCTCTGATAACCGATTGATCCCAACTAGACACTCCACTTTATGCCACCTGCAGTCTCTAAAGCTGACAGATGCAGTTGGGAGCAGATCTGTCACCTAAATACAGACTATAAAAATACTCTGTTACATGTAAATTTGTCTGATTGAAAAGGTTTAGTCAGAGTATATAAGTGCAGCAAGGCAAAAGTCAAAGTGCTCATTACAGAACAGTGGCCCCAGTGATTGATGCAGGCTACTGTTTGTATTGTATTATTTAACTTTCATCGCTGATGCATGTGTCAGCAGCATTTTACTGTCGTAGTAGGTTGAGGTCAGTTTTAACTACTTTATTTAGAACTAAACTAATAATCACTTTCCATATAGGATTAAACTGCTGATTGCTTTTTTAATGAGTTGACTGCTTGTTTTGTTTTAGACATGAGTGAGAAACACAATATACCCAGGGCTAAACGTGACGCCATCACTAAGCTTGAAACTCAAATACTTCCAAAAGTATCCATATTACGTCTGTAAAATAAACAGAAAGAA
>NW_007577797.1:643229-691469 GCF_000690725.1 Stegastes partitus
CAAGATGGAATATTGCAATTCAGCCATATGTGTTTAAACACATTTGAATCAACTTCGGGAGAAGAATAATGATGCAGAAACTCTTAGTCTGCAAGCTGACAGGATTGATTCCTCAGGTTGGTACATATGAAACCCTGGAAGTCTGAACCTGTGTTTTTAAGACTGTCATCAGTACTCTGCAGTGTCAAGGTGGAAATGCTCAGCCATGGCACGGACTGCTTATTTCGCTCGTCGTAAAAAACACCATACAGACATGAAACAAGTTTAAAAAAATAAACGAAAACATGATTTTCACTGAGGGGGCTCTTTAATCACATCCACCAGTATTACTTTAATCCATCCATCCATCCATTATCTATACACCGCTTAATCCTCACTAGGGTCGTGGGGAGGCTGGAGCCTATCCCTGCCAACTCAGGGCGAAGGCAGGAGACACCCTGGACCGGTCACCAGTCCATCGCTGGGCTACATTACTTCAATCCATATCCATATATTTGGTTCTGACCAAAACTGCAAACATCATATATTTGGCAAACAAAAACATATGATACCATCTTATGCTAACGAGATGTACAGTGCGTGTTGTAGGATGATAGCTGAGAAATGAGAGAGAAAAGGACAGAGGAAGGATGTCTTTCCTGACTTTGTATCCTGTGTTCTGCTGACAGAAGCTGCTTTTTAGGAGATGAGCCCCTCAGAAACCAGATTACTGATGAGCTGAGACTCTGTTTTCCCCTTCAGTCGCCAACCACTGGAATGATCTCTTTCATAGCCTCTTATTACACATCCTAATGTTATCAAATGTTTGATTGTACTTGCGTTTTATTATTTTTTTTCTCCTCAACAATATTAGGGAGTGCAAAATGTGTCTTCCAGTGAAATATGGAGCTGGTTAACCTCTTCCCTTCAGTGACGTGTCTCTCCAGGTCATTGTCAGATGATTCTCTATTCTTCAAAATGTGATTCATTGTCAGTCTAGGTCCTTGGCACACCCATTGCAACCGCATGCTTGCATGGAGGAGGACACGTCGGATGATACGTATTCAAGCCCTGTTCGAGCTCACATGGGATTCTGATAGGAGTAGTATGAGAAACTCTATTCAAGAAACAGACAACAGATGGCACAAGTCAGCACAGACACATTAGAGGATTTATTTTTATGATAGAATGCTGACAGAGACAATCTAATGGGAAGCGTTCTTTCCTCAGTTTATGGCAGGAAGGCCACAATCCAAACATCAAGCGTTTAAGGGCGTGAATCCTGGAACTGGCTGCCACCACAGCCAGAACCTAAGATAGCCACTTATCTCCAGTCCATAATTGAGGTAGTCTTAGATTTTATCCTCTGTGTCCCTCTCTGTTCTTTAACTGCCAAGTGCCTTCACAGCTCCTGACCGTTTCGTTCTAAAAATACAACGCAAGGCCCAAGTGGCAGCGCAGGACGCAACGTCATCATATTCTGTCACACATCATGACAGGATTCTATGGAGGTAGTGTGTAGAATTACAGTAAAACTCGGCGATGTTCTGCTCCACAAGTGTTTCCACGCAGCTCCAAGCTCCCCTCCCCAAAAACAGGAAGTCTTTCTAGTCGGAGAAATATTGGCCAAGCACCTTACCTACCCTCTGGTTTCCTGAGAAAGCTGGGAGGAAACTGCCGAACCTCCTAAAAGTGGTGACTTCAGCACATATTTGCGCCTCTCCATTGGGCCATGACCACATATCCCCCCCCCCCTCCAAAGACTACCCCAGCTCTGCCTGCAGATACCGGGGAAGAAGAAGCAGGACAGGGCAGCCCCCACATTGACTTTGGAGACATCAGGGAACAGTCTGACTGTGTTTATTTAAGTCAGCAGAAAAATACATGTCAGCACGCTGAATTTTCTGGAATTTAACATCAGTTGAGCGCAGATAGATGCAAGCAGACATTCGTTGGTTTCCCTTGTGTCTGTGTCCATGAATAATAACTCACCTGATCAAAAGTGATCAGCTAATGTTGTCATAATCCTGCCTACTTTTAAACTTTATACTGCTTTCATCTCTCGGCGCTGTCAAGTTTTCTGTTTTCTCCCTTTTTAAATAATTTATACACACTGCACTCCTTCCTTTTGAAGAACAAAGTACTGCAGACTCAGCAGAAGTCCTCCAGATCACATGACGGATCATTGGGTGCAACAGTTCAAAACTTCCTGCATTGTGCAAGCCTTGTTTAAATACATTTCCAGAAGACAACAGCACCTGATGTGCTAGAAAACAACTTTAATGTAAGTATATGCACTATTTCTCGCCACAGCAGGCTCTACATTTGTGCGTTACCTCATCCTAGACACAAAAACAGTGTGTGAATGGACTCAGGTTACAAAAAACTGCTGTTATCTGTTCAATGTTGCCACCTTGTGGATGAAAAGTTACACTTCAGCATGTGTTCTGCAAACCCGTGCATTCATCCAGTGTTTTCCAAATACCTTTCATTTTGATGGTGGGCGTGAAGTTAAAAGGTTTTTTTTATCCAGTTTCCCATCATCGTGACCTAAATGTAACAGGGACAGACCATGCCAACGTGTTACAACAGTGAAAAACGACCTCTGTAATATTTGCTCTGCTCCGGTGCAGTCCTCCCTGTATGGTTGCATAATCTTGAAAAACCCACAAATTCACAAAGTGTCTCCAGAAGAATTCTTAAAATAGAAGTAAAACACAATAAACTACTACTTCTAAACTGTGTGTATGGACTGGGAGACGTGACAGTGTCGTCCCAAATGTCTCTACCAGTCATTGAGTGCATTGTTGTGGTTGTTTCCAGTTTCCCATGACTGAGAATTGAATAAAACATTGAACATATAATTTCTTTAGACTCGTTTAATGTTTGGTGACAAATATAGCAGTGATCATGGGTCACTCTTTGTGTTGTATATCCCATCCCTGCCATCTAGTTTGAAGGACATCTTTTTAAATCTCCAAAATGGCACCATTTATCAGAGCCAGAAACTGTAAAAACAGAAAAAAATTTCGGATTTTCAACTTTAAAAGCATGCGTATGCAAATATATTTCCCCCCTCTCTGTAGCACATGTCTGGTTATCTGACTGTGAGTCTAGTTGGTTTGTAAATCCCGACAGGCACATAATTAATCAAACAAATGAGTGCAATGTAACAGTTATATAACAGGTTTCCACGGATGATGAGAGGAAACTATTCACCACTTACTGTTATTGTTGTTATAATGCTTTTGAAGAGGCTTTTGCCTATCATACACAGACAGGATGAGTAAGATGTTTTGATTTACACAAACACTGCGACCTCTGGTTCAGGAGTTTCCGAGCACTGAATCAATATTGCGGCACCTGATATCCAAACTATTGACTTTGATGGCGACACACTCTTTTTGAAGTTAGATAATCATTAATAAAGAGGTAGCTTAAAAGACTAAACACACACAAACGCATCATTCATCTTTTCAAAGGGTCATCATGAGGATTGACGTTGCTCTACAGCTGGGCTTCTGTAGCCTGTGTCTAACTCTGGCACTTCTTGGTGAAGGAATGTATGTATATTTTCGTTTTACTTTTATTTGAGGATGCTTTTTCTATCACCTAATGCAATTTTTAGGATGCTAGAGAGAGTTTATTGCATCTATTGTGTGTGTTTCAGGGGAGTTCAGGCGCTTCCTGATCCACCAGCTGTGGACTGTGCATGGGGCCGCTGGTCAGAATGGAGTGCTTGTGATCCCTGCACAAAAACCAGAGTGAGTCTGACAAAACTGTGGCTACAACATTTACGTCGATTGTAGATATTGCGTTTTAATATGCCCTTCAGATTTGCCACACATGAATGTGTTTTTAAGGTTTTGTGTAAAGGCAGCGTTGACAGCGATTAACGGTAAGGTTTACTGATACAGTATGGCTGAGAGGCTTCAAACTTAACTTCAGTGTTTTTCTAGTGACTGCTCTCTGTCGTGGTACAGCTGGATAGATCCTTAACAATGTGTGATGTCATTTATGATCCTCAGAGGCGCTCTCGAACTGTAGAAGTGTTTGGCCAGTTTGGGGGTAAGGCCTGCAAGGGATCACTCGGGGACAGAGAGTCCTGTGTGACTGATGCTGAATGTCAACAGCCGCCTCCCCCCGAGTGCTCAGACTCAGAGTTCCAGTGTGAGTCAGGTAATGCAGCATCTTTACAGTCACTACGGTACCTCTTAGTTTACTTTATTTAGTTTAACTTCCATCTCTGCACAGGAGCCTGCATTAAGAAGAGATTAATGTGCAATGGGGACTACGATTGTGAGGATGGATCAGATGAGGACTGTGAACCTGTGCGTAAACCCTGCGGCAATGCAATCCTGGATAACAATGAGCAAGGCAGGACAGCAGGATACGGGTAAGAGCTATGAAAGAGTTAACTCAGGTGGAATCAGAAAGTCAGTATACAACAACACACCACAATATAAAATAATGATTTTTTAAAAACTGGCAGCTAAAACACTTTCTTTTTAAAAAAAAAAAAGAAAAAAAAAGAAAAAGGTTGAATACTGTAATATTCAAAACTGTTTAAAAAAGCAGAACCTAAAAACAACAGAAAAAATTTGTGTTTAAAAAAATGTTGGTTTTTTTGGGCTGATTTAAATTCAATAAAACAATGTCTATTTACTGACTATTTGGAAAAAATACAGATTTTTCATGTTGACATTATGTACTTTTTGTGTGCTTTTATTAGATATGTGTAGATATTTATTAGATAATCTGTAAAGCAGCTTAAAAAGGATTTACTATTTTTCAATTCTTGTCTTTCAGATAATGGCAATTATCTGCAAAGTAACACATTTTTTTGCTGATTGAAATACAGTGAAAATAGTGTAATATCATGGTCAAACATTGTACAAGAATGAATTACCACTGGACATGTTTTTTTGTTTTTTTGTTTTTGTTTTTTCAAAAAAACGCTAATTTTTTAAAAAGTGCAGTAAGAAATCATTTGTTGAAACTCTCTAAAAAGGTTCTCAAAAGCAATCATTTTAATGAGAATGATGTGTTTTCCTCCCAAAATGTTTTCCGAATGTTGCATTGAGAGTTTCCTTTCTTTGTTATCATGTAACATTGTGGGAATGTTGTACAGAAAAACAACATCCCAACAAAATCCTATGAATACTGCAAGATAGACATTCTACCTCTATGAAAATATCACATTAGACGAACGTTTTTTAAAAAATGTTCTGTCAGCTGAGGCCTTGATAAACTTTTTTGGGGGAAAAAAAATCCATTTTGGTTTAAGAACATTCTTCCTTTTTTATGTTCCTGGGAGTAAAATGAAGACTAGATGGAGAAAGTAGACTTACATCAGGATGATACCATTTAGAGTGTCCATATGCAACAAAAGTCACCGTTAGTAGCAAACCAGCTTAAGAGGAGACACTATGATTTTGTCTGAGCTGTTTTTGGATTATACAAATGATTTATGTTGTACATTATTCATTTTGAGCTACACATTTTCTTAAATCTGATTAGCCATTTTCTTGCCAAGTTAAATATGAACATTATTTACACTCTTATCTCTGTATATGCTAAAAATAAAAGCAGGAGACCTTTAGCTTAGCAACAACAGCTCTGTCCTGCCAGAACTTTTCGCCCTCCCTAATTCATATCAGATGATTCTTTAACTCTGGACACTGCCAGGCAAGCTGTTTCCCCTTTACTTCCAGGCTGTATGTGGCTTTAACTTCATGGTTAATGGACAGATATGTGAGTGGTATCAACCCTTTCATCTAATTCTAAAGAAAAATAAGCACATCTTCTAGCATGCTAAACAGTTCTTTTAAGTTAAGTTAAGCTAAGCTAAGCTATCCTAAGTTAAGTTAAGTTAAGTTAAGTTAAGCTAAGTTAAGTTAATCACTGTGTCTGTACCAGAATCAACATCTTGGGTGCAGATCCTCGAATGAACCCCTTCAACAATGATTACTTCAACGGTAGATGTGACCGAGCAAGGAATCCAAACACTGGCCAGTATGACAGGCTTCCCTGGAATGTTGGTGTGCTCAGCTATCAGGTTAGCCACAATAATTTCTTATTTGTAAAACGATGATGAGCGGATTTCAGCAAAGATTATGGAAACTCATTCCTACCACCTAATACTTTGGCTCACTGTCTTTCCAGACGCTGGTGGAAGAAACAGTTTCCAAAGAAATCTATGAGGACTCACACAGCCTCCTGAGGGAAATGCTGAAAGAGATGAGTTCTAATGTCGATGTAGGACTGTCGTTCAAATTCAAGCCAACTGAGGACTCCTTGTCCGATATTCCTCTAAACCTTACTATAGAGCAACAGTACGAAAAAAAAGCGATGATTAGAGAGGTCACGGAATACACTTCTGCTGAGGTAAACTTCACAATATAATGTTTAAGTACTTCATCACAAAAACTCTGAAAGTGCTTCTCTATTTACTTATGTTTCTCCTCCTGCTCTCTCAGAACAAGAGCTTCATGAGGGTGACGGGCAAATTACAGATGAGCACCTACAGGATGCGCTCACGTGAGCTCCAAGTGGCTGATGAATTCCTGCGGCATGTCAAATCTTTGCCTTTGGAGTATGAGAAGGGTATTTATTTTGCCTTCCTGGAAGACTATGGCACCCACTACACCAAAAATGGGAAGTCTGGTGGCGAATATGAATTGATTTACGTTCTCAACCAGGATATCATCAAGGCAAAAAGTATGTCTGCTCCATTGTTTGGATGTTTAAAAGTTATTTTCCGGCTATGGCACTTCTTCAGCTTTGTGTGTTGACTAAATAATTCATAGTTCATCCTCTAAACTTTGATGATGATTCTTGCAGATCTGACAGAGAGAAGGATTCAAGATTGCGTCAAATTAGGCATCACAGCAGAATTTGCTACCACAACTTTGCATGATGGAAAAGCACATTACAAACCAAGCGGGTGTGATAATGTAACAACAAACGAAACAGGTCAGCCCTCGTGGTTTTTCTCATCACACTGACTAGTAAAGCCTGTATGCTTCTGATTTTTAATACAATACTCACACAGCATATGTTTGTGGAAAAAGTTATTAGTTCTGATCATACAGGGCATTAAACGTTTGCTTCACAGTTCACTTTAAGACACTAAGGACACAATCTACAACCACTGTGTTGCAAAAAAGACTTGTAAAAACCCACACATTAAACACCTACGCTGTTTTTTCTCAAATGGACATTGTACATAGATATTGCAGCGAGGTATTGTCTTAATTTAGTCACTAAATATGGGTTTCCTTTTGCTACACAGGTGTTACTGATGGAAAAGCAGTGGTGGATAAGGTGATGACATCAGTCAAAGGAGGTACTCTCCCAACTGCTGTTACTATGAGGGCCAGATTAAATAAGGAAGGGGTGATGGACATTGCTACGTATCAGGCATGGGCCCAATCCATCCCAAATGCCCCTGCACTGCTCAACAGTGAGGTAGGAACGATAAACTGGCAGAGCAAAGGATTAACATGATCAAAGTGGGGGTCATAGTATGATAACAGCGTTTACAGCAGTGCCAGTAGGTGTCAGTGTCTGCTGGGGTGGGTCAGTCCACCACTTTGGACCAGACTGAAATATCTCAAAAACAATTCCACAGACTGCCATGAAATTTTATACAGACACTTCACACTATCCAGATAAATCAAATGACTCTGGTGCCTTCTCATGTGCTGCCACCAGCTGGCTAATGTTGTCACTCATCTTGTGATCCAGTTTATAAACTGAAGATCTTCTGATTTTGCCTCTAGTACAACCACAAGTTTGACATTTGACATTTCTCAACAGTAAAGAGAAATATTTTTCACAAAATTATCAAATTATATAAACTGTCAATGCTATGGCTGTCCATTTCCAATGTGAAACTGAAGCATACCTGTTTTTAAAAAAAAAACAAAAAACATGATTCAGACTTTCAAGGTTCAAAGTCTTTGAGTGCCGAGAAAAGCGTTACATAAATAAATAAAACCTAAGGAGTTAATCTGTCAGCTTGTGGGGTGGGGATGGGGCTTTCAGTGTCATCTGTATTCTTCAAGCTAAATTACTCCAAAAGTACAATTTACTAGTGTGCAGAGTAATTTTACAGTGTTTAGGAAGAGTCTTGGGTGAGCTGGTGTGCTTGAGATGCAATAGTGAGAAGGGATGCTTAGAGAGAAGTGGGGACCTTGGGCCAGCATTAGGGTGAAAATTTAAAATTTTCCAACACTTTGGTTTATGACCAAGACATGAAATGAAGATGGTAAAAAATGGTATTAGCATTAGCATGTTAGCTTGTACCTCAAAACACTGGTGTGTCCAAGAATAACCTCACAGATCTACTAGAAAGGTTTAAAACTGACAAATGTTGGGAAAAACAAAAAGTGAAATAATGTGTACATTCTGTTGTTTCTTACAGCCAGAGCCCATCTACATGTTAATTCCTCTGGAAATGCCGGGCGCCAACTCCAGGATATCAAACCTGAAGCAGGCCACAACAGACTACGTGTCAGAATATAGCGTGTGCAAGTGTAAGCCGTGTCAGAACGGAGGCACTCTGACTCTGCTGGATGGAGAGTGTCTGTGTCTGTGCCCTCACCTGTTCGAAGGCCTCGCTTGCCAGAACTTCAAAAGCGATAAATCTAGAACCCCAGGTAAGAGTGAACCAAAACACACGGCATCCCAACTTACCAAGATGGCCATTCATGCCAGTTTAGGTAGTTTAATCTGAGTGTGGTAATGTGAACACTGTTTTGCAGGCAGAAGACCTCCTGTTGTTCATGAAGGTAACTGGTCATGCTGGTCTGCCTGGTCCAACTGCAGCGGAGGAAAACGCGACAGGACGCGTGGCTGCAACTCAGACGGAGTCAACGGAGCTGCGTGCAGAGGAGACGCTCGCAGTGAAGAATACTGCTGAGTGCACAGAAGAGCATTTAACACACAGAATCGCAATTGAAATGACAGTTCTATATTTGTAGATGTTTGTTTTGGTTTATTTTTTTATGATTTAAGTATGTGGAGTATACTTTATCAACTGTAAATATGTACACATAGGGGTTTAGTTGAAAATAATCTTTGTTAAGCTTTAATAAAAACAATTTGTGTCAGAAAACAAGTCTTCTGGTATTTTTCAGTGGTGCACATGAGCACTAAAGGTAACACTGCATTCTGATATGACGAATCAAATAAAAAGCAATATCTGGAAACAATTCCGCTCCAAACCTTATGCGGTCCTTTACAGCCCACAGCACCGTGCACAGGAGAAAATGTATTGAATAAAGAATATGTGAATGCAAACTAACTTTGGCTTTTTCACTACAAACAACAGTGTGTGCCTTTCAACTTTAGCTCACTTGAATAGTGTTGGCTGAAGTATGTATTAATGGGCTAATAACTCAAGCATGGACACATTCCAGCTGGTTGTGCTGTGCAAATGAGAACCAGATGAGTAGGAGCTGCATGGACTGAGAGAGATCTGACATTAAAGATGGCTAGAAACGGCCAACAAATATTATACGGTTCTTTTTTGCTGTGAGACAAAGCTGTTCATCGGTGCCACACCTGGTAAATAAGTCAATGAACATAATAAATTAAAAACATTTTTATAGAACATTGAGGACTGTGTAAAAATAGCAAAGCCAGTTAACAGAAACTTCAGCTTCAGATTGTAGGAATTATACAAGCTGTAAGGGAAAAAATTAAATACGTCTATCTTAGCTAAATTTATTCTCAACCAACATGGTCCAAAGGTGCAAATGAAAATATGCGGCATGTGTACAGGTATGTATATATCTCAGATTTTCATGGAGACACAAATTCCAAAGGATGTCTCATAAGAAAAGGGTTAAAATAAAAAAAGAAGGATGGCTGAATTCCACTTGAGTTTCCTGGAGCTGTGCATGCTGGCTCCCTGTCACACTATTATGGCTTACTGGAACACCTGAACAGAAAAAAAACATTCTTCATGTTATTGGTAACACATGTGCTTTTCCTACTATGACCACTCAAAATTCAAGAAAACAACCTGTTCAACTGTAAGCTGCAGTCCTCCATACGTTCACTTCGTTTTTCTTGCTGTTTTCCTTTCTTGTCTTGCCTAAAGAGGTGTTTTGGGGCCTTTTCTCACTGTCAATGGTAAAATCATTAGCATGGGCTGTTGCTTTGATGCTTACGGATTTGCTCCCACAATGGACAAAAAGCATGGCTGGAATATTTGCTTAGCTGAGCCGCCTTTGATTCTTATGTTTGGTCTTGGTTTTGAATTCAGCCATTTAGCGCCAACACTGCAGGCATGACTAGAGATCCTCGTGCCGCAGAAGGCCTCATGAAGCAAACAGTGAGAGGGTGAGACAGCAGTGAGCGTACCGCTGCAGCCTGCACAATAATTAGGAATGTGCACTGACCTGTTAAAGGGAAACTTGCTTTGATAAAACAATATATTTCTTGCAGATGTATTCTGAGGTTGATTAATTGTTAAGATTAGTTTTAGTCTTATATGTCAGAATTAAAAAATGTCAGCAAAGCCAAGTATGAGAAGTCTTTAAACCACAATAAAACCTGCGTGTTAGTCTTGGACATATTGTAGTGTCGTACTTAAATGACCTGAGCACGTTATTTATTACTTGTTCCTCTCTCAGCGAGTTTTCTGGAAATATCACCTCCTGTCATCACCTAAATAGAGAGGAGTTAAAGTCCAAAAGATTTTGTGTGTGTGTGTGTGTGTCTGTGTGTCTGTGTGTGTGTGTGTGTGTGTAGAGGAGGGTGATGAATGCATACTTGAGAAATAACCACTGGGGGTGGTGGCCCCTGGCCTTTAGGATGTCAGCATAATGGAGTAAAACTTTGAGACCTTATTGAGCTCCAGGGAGACCTCATTCACTGCAGACAGCAACCCAGCCTCAGGCCATTATCTTAGTCTAAAATGTTTTGTTCTTTCTTCAGTCTCCAACAGAACCGTTTGCACAAAATAATGAACCCCTCTTCATCGATAGACTGCCCAATTCTCTTTTTTACCAATATTTACACATACCGAGTAAGAAGGAACATTTGAAAATGAGGACTTTCTGAACATGCACCATGTAGAGAGACATATGTGCGGTTTAAGTCATACTTAACATACACATCTGAGATGTTTCATGTTAAAGCCTGATATCAGATAAATTCTTTGATGTTTGTATTTTATGAGCTGAGCAGAAACATCTTCACAGCAAATTCAAAATGTGATTTTTAGGAAGTTTTCCTTTTTTTCACATCAATAATCTGAAGATTGTCATTTGCTGGGGTGACATAAACAAAATTACTTGACTTGCATCTTGTGTTAAATATAAAACATAGCAAGTAAACTGAGAGTCATTTTTCTCAATAAAAATATACAACAAACCACAGAATTCTTCACTTTAAACCTGGTTTCCCACAAGCTGGGAAATGAATTCAAAGTTTGCTTTCAAAATGTGAACCATTGTTGTCTCATCTCATAAACGTATAGACTTTGCTCTCAGGGAACAAGAGGTAAGGGATATTTTCTCAACAAAAGCTCTCGGAAGAGTGTGAAAGTATCCCCCTCGCACTCTTAAATGCCTGGACACAGTAGGAGCTGCCCCCTCCCCACTTCCCTGGGTCACTAAAGGCATTGAAGTTTCAGAGGGCTGCTACGGCAGATTACTCCACACAGCTGTCCCAGCACCGTGGAAATGAAGTTATGCCCCTTGTCAGCTATGTTTTGTGTTCCCTCTCTCACTCCTTGAAAACTTGCTCTTCAGCAGGGCTGCAGGGGGGGAAAAAGGGGGAGGGAACCGAAGGACAATTCCTATCCAGCCATCCTAGAAGAGCCATCTGATTGGCCGATTAAATATTCCCTCTTTGCATCATAATTCAGAGAGCCTTGAAATCCCTGACATTCAACCCAGCACAACCCCTCTCCCAGCCAGCCCCTTCCCCCATTAACCCTCAATCATAAATCAACCCCTCCTCCACCTTTCCCACCTCTCTAAAGCCTGGGCTACGGCCTTCCATGAGCCCACCCCTCAACCTCCAATTATTGTGGGTCACTGGGGTTTATTCATTTCACTTTGCTTTTGCTAAGTTTGTTTATTTTTGAACAAAACTGTTACCCAAATCTAGAAATGTGTTCAAACGTTTAGGCTAAGCATGTAGTCTTTGAAAAATAAGATATCACACAATCCTCCTAATTTCATACCCAGTGAAACTAATCTTTGCTGAAATGAATATGCTCAGATGTGTAGCTGCTATAGTCTGACTGATTCTGCTATGACCAGCAGTTTATGGTGTTGAATATTAGCTGTGGCTTATTATTACATGCTTATGTCTGTTTTACAGCTCATGTAGGTGCATTTTTATAAGTTTGCATATACTTATCATCACTCAGTTATTGCTTATAGTAACTTGTCAATAGTACAGCTTTGAGTTCATTGTACTTTTCTTGCATATTCTGCTACTTTATGCTTCTAGCCCACAACAATTCAGAGGCAAATATGATATTTCTTACTTAAATACATTTATTGTAGAACTTTAGGTAATCGAACTCTGCATATTTTGCATAATAATTCTAAATATGATCAAGAAAAAAAACATGAAAATGTCATAATATATAGATTATGATAAAAGTTCTATAAAGATAAACTACCAGTAAAGTATCACAAGTAATTAAATCACCTTTACCTGCTTCAACATTGAAGTGATGAACAAATACATGCTTTAATACAGTCTGTAATCCAATAACATAATATACATTATTCTGAAATATGCCATTTTGCACAATGAGCACTTTTACATTTGGTGCTTTAAGTATATTTTGGTTTTAATCCTTGTGTTCTTTTGTTTAAGTAATAATTTAAATGCATGACTTTTGATTTTAATAGACTATTTTTACATTGTGTTTCATTGTTTCTTTTTTACTTAAGCACAAGATTGGATTCCTTCTTCCACCTCTGTAAAATATTTTGTCAACAATTTTTTTTCACACTGGTGGATTTATTAGTTGCATACGTTTGATCAGACTGAATCGATCCCTTGTTTTGTCCAACTGATCGAAAGATTAACAGAAATACTCTCAATTTTCAGAGGTTAAAATTAACTACATTTTTTGACGGATTTTCAAAATACATACTTTAAATAAGCTATAAAACTTAACCATTGGTTGACTAATTGCTTCTGCTTTTTGTCTGAGGACAGAAACAGAACAACAACACTGAGGTCATATATCACAACATTTCTAATATTCGTTGCATTACTGCTCTACATGCATGAAAATCATTTTTGTGGTTGTTATCTAACCAAGTAAGATTCCTCACTGAACTGGGTGTCATGTTCTGCCAGTTTAACAAAGAGAGAACAGTGCCAGGACATTGTGTTTGTTTACCCGTTTATTTTCAAATCCATGCAATGCAGCTTTAACTCATATTTACGGATCTGTAGGGCTGTATTTGTTTTGCATTTTTTCTCCATATGTGAAGGTTCACATGAGGCAGACCTGAGTATAACCGAATTGGAAGCAGTTTGCTATACTCCACAAAGCCAAAATAGACTCGACAGGAAAAAGTCAGTCTGGCGGCTGAGCTGTTTTAAAAATGTTTTGCAAAGTAAGGCAGTTATTTCATTGCCACTGCGCTCAGAAATGAAAATGAACTGAAAAATAAATGCACCTTCCTAAAAACACGTGTTGAAGTTCAGATGTTCATTCAGTCGACAAAGTCATAACATTTTGGATGAAAATATGAAGTAGTACGTATTAAAACTGGTGCCCATTAAAAGAACCACACTGGCCTGGATGAATATTGTCTCCAAAATGAAATGAGGTTGCCTGTTTTCTTTTCCTTAGTGTAACCTAGAGGATGACTGATCGGAGGCGGGGCAGGGGGGAGGTTGGCCAAGCAGCAGTTTGAGTTATGATGAGGCAATTTTAATGAGGTTCTGGTCCCTGCACCAAAAGCCCCAGTTGACTCTTTTCTGTTTCAGCATGGGAAAAAAACACAACATTCCTATTTTCCTCTGGTGCCAAAAGTTAATTGAAAACATTTCAGGGCAAATTATTGTCTGGGGCCCCCATATGACTCTCATCCCTTCATTATCCTCAACAATAATAAAAAGGCATTACAATTATTAATGGTTGGAGCGGAGGCCTGCTCTCTTAAAGTGACAGTGGCAGGCTTTTCATAACAAAGGCCTGGAAATGCCTTCACCGCATCACTTTGTTGGAGTTTTTTAACAACCAGTGCTGCTGTAGGATTTATTATTTGGGTCATTCTTTTTAAGCCGAATGAGTTTATGTTTTTTAGAGTACAATAATATTGTACATAAAGTGTGCCAAACTACAATGAACAAAGAACATCCTCATTGCTTCTGATTGCAGTTGAAGACCACTAAACACCTACTTGTAGGAGAACAAGCTGTTACCCAGATAAATCCTGAACAGCGGGAGTTAGACGGAGCAATAAAGCTGAACTCTCTCACATAACTCCTCTGTCTTCCTCTGGGAGAGCTGTCTCCTCGTGCTCCCCCACTCCCTGAAAAGCTTGACAGAGGAACAGAGTGAATGAAGTGCCCCCACATTGTACTGCTGCACCATTGTGTATTTTGCATCTCCATAATAGAGGTGCCACTCGACTTCTCTTCCAATCAATGGGCTGGAGGGCCCATCTCTTTCCCTTGAAAAGCAACATGGCTGCCATCAATGGTTTCAAGACCCATCATCACAAGTGAAGGAGGGGACACTGGCTCTTTTGTCAGTATAGCGAAGCTGACTGATTCACAACATGTGTCACATGCGTGTTACACATGTACCCTGCACAGCGCAGCAGATGAAAAATTATGCATTGGGTATAGAACTCATAAAGTCTGATGGTGTGTGACAGTGGTTTTAAAAGAGCCAGTAAACTGTACACACACGTGTCATTTGTAAAGTTGTGCAAAAATTAATGTTTGTGTCACCATACACATGACATTATATAGTAAGTGTAGTCATAAAAACTTATGATGGAGCTACCGAGCCTTTAATTTGTTGAGTTATAAAACTGAAAGTGGGTCAGATTTTACTGTGCAGTGATACATCTCAGAGTAAAAGCAAAAACACCACAAGAACTATGACTGGACAAGAACTGTTTTGGTCAAGGACTATTAGTAGACGAGTTGTGCATGCATGATGGCACGATACTGCAGAAAAGCAGGAAGACAGGCTCTAAATGCACAAATAACTACAGTTAAGAGTTCTGAACTTAGTAGGTTTTCAGTGTCACATTACTTTTAAGTTAACTGCAATAAAAATAATTTGGTCCCAGAACAGTCTGAGGACGGATTTATTCAACATCCCAGAAAAAAACAAACATATTTTTTCCTGCCTAAACAGAAATTGTAACTTAAAAAAATACATTTTATAAAACTGACCAACAAAAATAAAAACAGTATACTGTTTTAGACTCCACTACTGAACATGTAAAGACTGAATGTGAAAAAATACAGACTAAAGTCAAAAGCAGAGTGTTTAAATCCAATGTATTTATTGTGCACGTACATTCAGAGGTCTGTGTTCATAACGGCCACTTAATATCTCCACTCGCCCAAACACGGACATGCTTTTTTTAAACCAGTATGTCTTTGCAAAGACTCGAACAAACACATGGGGTGAAGATAAACAAACCAACTGAATGCTTCTTGGCTCCATTTGTGCTGCAAATCCCCAAGAGGAGGAGTTTACCTTTCTCCAGTCTGTTTGAACAGTTTTCAGGAATTAACACTTTATACCTTCTGCAAACATCCACATTGACAAAGGTCAAGTGTATCTCTCTTAAGAGCTTCTATTTACAGACGTGTGATCTGCCCTGTGGGATTAACACACGTACTTTAGTGGCTTACATCAACTTTGGTTTTTAATGAAGGGGTTGTGGGGGGGCAAAGAACATGACTCTGCTTTCACAGCCTGTCTGATATATAGAGTCAGTGACGTTTAGGCACTTCTAACATGCTTCCTTCCTCTGGGGTCATAATGCAGTACAAGAGCAGGACTCACTTTTTCATACAGTGCAAATCTCGTGTCATTCATATCATACACAAATAGTTTGACAAATATATATATCTATACAATATACTGTACACTTTACATTTATGTAGCTGACATATAAAAATAGGCTCCTTCAATACTGTCAGATTAGTAACATTTATGAATGAGTAAATGAAAAATAACTACTAGATCTGATCCACAGCTGTTTGCTTTTTGACAAAAGTGAATAGTAAACAGTAAATGCCCTGTTTTAAAAGACTTTGTGTGGACTTGTAGCAGAACGTTTGGGTTGAATTTTAAAGGCATAGAGTGTTAGTTTAAGACAAAGCAGACAGGTTTTAGTGAGCTCAGTGGATTCCTGGTGCTGATTCATGAGAGAACTGACTTTCTGGCTGCACCTTTTTAGATAAATTTGCTTAAAACCAAAATGGTGGTCAGAACTCCGAGCACAGTCTGACAAGGTGGGGAGTCACTGGAGTTCTCCACAAACTGATAATCCTCCTGGTCGATATAATCGTCCTCGCTGTCCTCCTCAGAGTCTGAAAACCCGCTGCCCGCGAACCTGTCAGCGGAATCCGAGCAGAAAGTTTTCATGCTCACTTTTATGTACTCGCATATGTTCCTCTCGGTGCCATCGCACACGCAAGTGTCCAGCTGCTGCGCTTTGGGTATGGAGCGCATGTTGGCGATCACCCTGCGGCATCCATCCGAGCATCTCTGTCCTCCGAACAGTTTTCGGCAGTAGAACAGATACTCCTTCATGGCAGAGCTGCAGGACAGGTCCATCTCGCACTGCAAGCGGGCCTCGGTGCAGCCCATGGTGCTGGTCCGCGGCAAGCACGGCTCGATGGCTTGCTTGGTGCTCCGGCACACCGGGTCCACGTCGCAGTCGCAGTCCTCCAGAGCCGGGCCGCTCTGGGTGAGGTTGAGCTGGATCAGGGAGGATATGCAGTGGCTAGGACACTTCTTGCGCTCCCCGCTGATGACGGACGCGCAGGCATAGAGGTACTGATCGTAGGCGTAATGGCACTCCGGCTCTCCGTGACACTTGAGGATCGCTTTCCAGCAAATCAGCCGGTGGTTATGGTTGGGAGATCCGACACAGAAGCCGATGATCAGGATCAGTACGCTGCATATGAAAGCCGCTACTCGCTCCATCAATGTGGCACGACTTGCCATTTCCAGCAAGAATGAATCGTAAAAATGCTGGACTTCATGCGAGCTGCTGGGATCCCATCAGGCTGCGTAAAAAAAAAAAAAAGAGTTACTCCTTCGTGGTTTCACTTCACGTCACAGTTGGTGACTTGAAGTCCACAGAGTAAGCAACAGCTCATCGAGGATGGCCACAACAAGCAAATCATGTTGGGATCTTCAAAGTTTAACAGTCGATCCAGAGTTTCCAGCTCGGTCCAGGTCCGCTTTCTGGAGGCTTCACACGCGGACGTGTCGCTCGGCAGCCACGGAGGAGAGTTCTGATCAACTTCGGCAAGAAGATCCGAAACTTCTCTCAGTAAAAGCGATATCCTTGTTGGTAAAGTCGCTCATGCGCTGTCAGTGCGGACCCGCATCCCCTCCAGGCTGCAGCTCTTTGTACTGCGGGCTGAGCGCCGATGGGCTGATTAGATTCTGCTGCAGACGCGTCCGATTGGTCCGATAAACGGCTGAGATTCAGGCGTCACACGAAGGTGGTGACGAAGGCTGCTGGTAGACACTCAAGTATGAGGAAACTTTGAGCAACTCTTCTTTTTTCTTACTACGATTACTGGTATAAAAGTACAATTTTCTTAGTAGATATATCCATTTATGTTTATGAAATCACACAGACTACAGTTATTGTAGCTTGTACACCATCTATGGAGGTTTGTACTGTCTCATAGGTAGATAAACATGTGTGTCATGGCAACTTATTTTATGTTTTTACTCTGAAATAAGTTGAGAATGGCAAACATGTTTATCTATCAGACAGATGGTGTAAAAGCTACAATAACAGTAGTCTGTGTGATCTCATAAACATAAAAGGATGAATCTATTAATAAAATTGTACTTTTACTACTATTACTGGTGTAAAAGTACAGCTTTATTAGTAGATTGGTCTATTTATGTTATATGAGGTCACACAGACTACAGTTATTATAGCTTTTACACCATCTATGAAGGTTTGTTCTGTCTCACACAGATGGACAGACTTGTGTGCTATTCTCAACCTATTTCAGGGTCAAACATAAAACGTAAGACACTGTGCTCATCCAACCTTTCTGTGCTTGCCTTGGAATTAGTCTAATTTATTAAGCTTTGCAGCTATGATCATTTGTAAATGTGTCCCAAATTGTATGCTTTGATTAAAAAGTGAACTAGACTTGGGGTTGCCTGTTTTAACCACCAGCTTGAATATCTTACAGGTTATTAATACTCATTTTTATGACAATAGCAATAATATTTAATAGCATTTTGGCTGAACGGCCCCTTTAAACAGTCCAGGAGAAGATAAGCAGGCGTAACCCAATACCATAAATAAATGACTAATAATAATCATAACAGACTTGCTGTCTCTCTTGCAGATAAAAAAAAACATGTCTAAGTTTAAGGATGACTTATCTAACTACAGATGTGCACATGGATCCAGTTGTTTAATGCTGCAGGTATTTAATAAACTCAGAGGAAAGACTTCTACAAACAGCTGGACCAAACTTCAACTCCTGCAAAGTAAATTAAACAAAACTCAGCTTACATGGAAGCTGTTTTGTGATCTTTTCTGCTCTCTCTGATGATTAATAGACCGGTATTGGTGCTGATGCGAGAAAAAAAGCCTGATGTTTAGACTTTGTCCTGTGTGCCGGTAACAGTTTTTCATAAATGAGGGGATTTGAGAGGTCCTATTTTGATCAGCAATTACTTATTTTTCAAGGCTTTAGTCCATGATCAGAGTGACTGATGACCAGATTCAGGGCTCTTTTTTGAAATTATTATAATTTTTGTTTTCAAACCTGGGGCTATTCATTAAACATTCAGGGCTGTAGCCTCAGACATAGTTTTTCTTATTACACTACAACAGTTGAATTTAAAATGATACAGAGTTCACCAGTCTTTAATAATTGCTCATCCTTGCAATTCGACTTGCAAACAGTGAGGCAGTGTTTCTTTGGAAGACATCATCACATCCCCGCAGGCAGAAACAACAGCTGTTATAACACATGCAGAGCTCCTGTCTCGCACTTTCCACCATAAAACACAACAAACCAGATGATACACCGAACCAATGAATGCTGTGCACCACTGGAGTAGGTTTTGTTTTAATGCTCAGGGAGACTCCTTAAGCAGTGTGTGTAGGTCAAACCCTCCATTTCCTACATTCTTGTGACGTCTTGTGCAGCAATAAGCATCTGTTCTCCTTCGATTTATGGTTCAAATTACTTATTTAAAGGAAATCACAAAATTCAGAAACCAGATAACAATTCATAATACAATCAGACATAATAATAGAATTTAATTCATTTCTAAAACCGTTGACATTTCAGCTCAGATAAGTTTCGATATGGTTTTTGCTCATTTTTGAAATTTTCTGCATTGGTATCAAGACTGACTGAGAAAAAGAATGTAAAGTAAAAACAATACTTCCTGAAATAAATTTGAAAAAACAATTCCTAGTGAGTAGCAGTTTTTTTTTAAAACATGTTTTTCACCAGGAAAACAAATACATGTGTTGTAAATATTATGGCAGGATGCATCGTCTAAATCCCCCCTGAAATCCATGCCTATGCTGTGAAAACATATTCGCACATATCAACACAGACACAACAGCTTAAAGGTTTAGAAACTATGATTTCCATACATGAAGCTGGGAAAGTACCAGAGGATTTCATTTTAGAAAAGAAAAAAACACATCCGCCTGTTTTTTTTTTTAAACTGCCCATTCTGTGCAAGTCCAAGCAAGCAGTGGTGTGAAATCCAGCACCATTTGGTAAAAGGGTATTTCCTATTTCCTAACAATAACACTCAACAAGGAAAACGCGTGAAGAGAAATAACAAGGCACACGGCATGTAAACAAACGAGCACAAAGCCAAATGAAGATAGAATAGATCTGTTGGGGCCTTGAGGCCAAACAGAACAAAAAAAAATACAGGGAAGAAAACCTCTCAGTAATTTGGATACTTCTGTTCCTCTGACCCCGTCACATCACCAAACTATGACCACAAAGATCTGGCAGCTCTCAGGGGACCCTTGGACCCCCGATTCCAATTAGAGAGATTAAAGAGGAGTCAAGACAAGTGCAGAGGAGTTTCTTCGCCAAACAACCCAAACTCTCCCCCTCCTCCACCTCACCCAGCTGGCATACCAGTGCAACAGGCTGACTGCAGGCTCAATTTAGAGCAACATCAAAGTGGAGGTTAGAGAAAGCCCAAATGGTGAAGTGCTCAAGGGTCTCCATTAACTACAAAGAACCTGACATCATCCCAGACCGCTTAGGAAAAAGACGGCACTTAACAGAGATAGATACGGGTGCTGAAGAGCTGCAATCCTACTTGTTTTTAAAATCCTTTTGTGCAAACTTTGGGTACCTCTAATTACCGAATGTACAAAGGCTTCACAAAGCTTTCTTTTCAACAACTTAGAACAAACTACAGAACACACTGTGGCCACAGTTGCATTTCACTTTTAAGGAGTTCATAATGCACAGCAGAACCAAAATCCCATCAGCGTTGGATGGCAGCCAGATAAGAACAACGGCCAGATTCAGTGGAGCCAGCAGCTCTGTATGATGGAGCAGGCAACTGCTCTCCCCCACACTGTACCTCTTAAATTACTCTAATACATCACTTACATTCTTTACTTTAATACCAAACTTCTCAGGCTGCTCTGCGGAGAAGTATGAGGCCAGTGTCCTGTGCAGTCTTGCCTTGCATTTATTTTCAAACGACTACCTTCAGATATGCGTCCTGTACATGTGGTTGTTCATGGCGACTTGCATGTAATAGTGTTTCCAGAATTGGAATGCGGTTCCCCAGAGCAGATTTGTAAATACTCATGCAGAGACAGACATGCTCTTCAGTTTGTCTCCACTGCTGTCAGAAGTCATTACACACAAGCAAAGCTGCACTGCCAGAACAATTCACTGAACTTTGTATTCAAGTGCTTCCAAGCCCAGAGAGAGGCAGAGGGAGAGAACGGGGGGAGAAGGGAGGGAGGAAAAGGAGTCAATAACAAAAACCTGCCAAGTGTTTTTCAGCCTGCATTTTCTCATATTTCTGTGGCTCTTGAAAACTTCTCAGACGAGGAATTCATGTGACTTTTGTGAAAACAAGGAAATTACTTCGGCTCTTTGTCGGCCTGTGCACGGCTATGAATATTTAGTATAAAGTGTCATCTTGAATCAGCAGAGCACTGCAGTAAATTAGTTCCCTGGTATGCACCTGAAAGACGAGACTGGAGGGATCAAATCAGCTGGATTAAAGTGATTAGCTATGCTGGCAGAATGGCAGCAAGGCCAGCATGAATTGTATCAACAGCTATCAAATGGACATTCATGGTCCCCAGAAGATGAAACTTACTGGTTTCTCAACATTTATTACCAAATGTTGTGCACTGTCTCCTAGCTACTTAATCCTGACTTTGTTTATCCTGTGACTTTTTTCTCTTTTGCCATTAGTTTGGCATTTTTTCTATGTTTTAACAGCTTTGACTAAATACCTGCAAACTTTTGTTTAGCTGGTACTAATTAGCAACTGTTAGCATGTTAGCATGCTAACCTGGGATGGTGGAAATGGTGAGCGTGGCTAAGTACAGCCTCACTGGCCCGACTGCGTGGCTGTAGATTTTTACTGATGCGTGCACGTGTTCTTCCCAGAGTCATTTTCTCCTTTCATGCTGTCCAGACTCCAGCACGCCCCAAGTCTTTATCACACCAGAGATGTTTTAGGATGGTACCACATGTGCTGAGAATAAGTGCATCCCTCTGGGGGGAAGCCGTGCACCACAGCAGGAAAAGGATTTGACTTTGAACTCACAGAAGAGAGCAGAACTACAAGTTCAAACATGGGTCATTCTGGCTGTAAAGTATGCTTAGAGAGTTATAATTGTCCAAGCCTAACATGGAATATGGAGTATGATGTGAGGATGAACAGATAGGCAGTTGTTTGGCTGTATTGGTTTCCCATGGACAAGACTTTTAGATTCCTTTGGCTTTCTCTGACACACTGACACCGCAGGGAGTAAAACTAAGAGATTCATGTTCTGGTTGTTCTTGTGTCTCTCAAGGACGCAAATGCGGCTGTTAAACAGATCGGAACGGAGAGCTGAACTCCAGACAGAGAGCTAGACACTGGTTCTGTCATCACAAAGGAGGGTAATTGATAGTAGGAGACCACTGACACTTGCAGTAAAACCTGTGTTATATGGGACAATGGAAACCCTCCTGGTGCGCCAAGGCCTTCAGTTCAGAGGCACTCTGTGACACTGGTCAGGTAATGATAAGATAAGAGAGCCATTTCTCCTCACTGCAAAGTGGGGCAGATAATAAATCCACACAAATTTCCCTAGAGGTCATCCCCTCGAGGATATCTGTGTCTAAAGAGGGGTGTGTGTGTGGCTATTACAGAAGAAAAAGAGACTTATGGCAGACAGCAGTTTAAGTTTTTGTTTGAAACGGGACCTCTCCTCTCCAGACTGTGATCATGTTTCTCTTCAAGAGGAAATCGCTGCTCAGGGACAATTATTCCACCTCGACACAGAGAAGTCATTGTTCACTTTATCGAGGCCTGAACAAAAGGCCTGAAAGGGAGAAAATTACTACCCGGCATCCAAGAGCTTAACAGAAAAATGAAATACACCTTTAGTTACTGACTAACTCTGAGAGGCTCCTTCATCAATATTGAATATGTTTTAATCAGGTACATTGTGTTGGTGAATACAGATGGTTTAATCAGACACAATAACTTTTGCTGTGGCCCAGTGGATCTCCATGTGACAGTGTAATGACTGTTTATGTGAGCCACAGTGTTTAATGTTGGGGATTGCAGGGGTTGCTGCCAGGATTTTGTTGCCAAATACACATAGTCTTCTCGATATTTTAGCCATTTAGAGGTGGCACCAGAACGTCAATGATAAATTTCAGATCAGAATATTCTATAATTTATGGACTCTGTCACAAGCTATTTGATTTCTGGTGACGTTAGATGAGAAGATCGATATCATTTATAGGTGTGTTCGCCGAACATAAGGCTGCAGCCAACTAGCCGTCAGCTTAGCTTAGCATAAAGAGTGGTAGCACGAGAAAACAGGTGGCGCTGTAAAATCAGCCCTTCCAAAGCTAACATGTTAACATTTTGTGTCTTGTTTATTTAATATGTTCATAAACGGAACAACATTTTGCCAGGGAACAATCAGAAACTCAGGGAAGTCACTGGTCACTGCTGAGACGTAATTCAGCACCTAACTATCCTCAAACCACAAATTGTAGTTTTCAAACTTTGGCCTTTGAATAGATTAAACATTTGGGATACAAGTTGTTAACTAGTGAGATTTAAAGGTGCTGATGGGTGGATTTTGTTATCTTTGTATAGATCCACACCAGCTATTTACCCCATTTCCTGTCTTTAAACTAAGCTAAGCCAACTGTGTGCTGACTGTAATCTCATACTTAATTGACTATAATAAGAGCGTTATCCACCTTTTCATCTACCTGTCAGCAAGAAGGCAAATCAGTGTAAAGAGGACATAATGTTATCTTCTTTTCTAACTCTTACTTAAGCACCCAAAATGTTGTAATATTCCTTTAAACCCAAAGTAACCCAACATACTGCATGCTGTCTTAGAAGTTATGAGATATTTTAGTAAGAGGTAGAAGGGACTGTCATGCATGCACATTTGCAGCATGGTTCTACAAAGAAGGATAAATGATTGCCAGCTTTTCTTTTTCAGAGTACAGTCTGTAACTTGGCCCGTCTGGAATCCTGCCAGTGTGGGGCACAATTTGAGCTCAATCTTTAAGGCGTAGCTGCTGTTTCCGGAGACAGAAAAGGAGATGTGACCAGGGCTTCCCTGACATTTGCCTGAGTAATCACAATGTTGAAGACAGAACTGAAGACACAGTTCGAATAACATGAGCCATTGTTCCCAGCTTATTGTGGCCGAGTGTTCTCGGAAACTTTGGGAGAGACATAGGAAATATGTGGGAGCTGATTTATGACAGTTCGCCAAGTCTCCACAGTTGCTAATGCTTGACCTAAGTTACAAAGGTGTATCTCATTCAAGCTCAGAGTAAAAGGAGTTCAAGATAAACAATAACTGCAGAGCTCTCCTACAGTAGTAGAGGGACACATCCCCCATTCGAGAACATCTAAACATGTACAAATGTGAATGCATTCAAGATTATTCTTTAATATAATAGATTTTCTTTCATGTGGATAAGGCCTTGATTATTAGATTCGCTCTGCACATAATCTAAAAAATATTAAATAGGAATTTAGTTGGACCAACTCATCCTTTCCAGTTTACTAAATGTAAATAGAAACGTTTTGCTCATATCTGGTGAAGTCAACCCAAAATGCTTTGTTTTTATCTTCAAACCACTGTAAGGTCCATAAATGAAGAGTGATTTGTGCTGAGTGATAGTTTACATTTGTGTTTGCAGAGTTGTTGTTTACACATTTTGGCATTTTCATTTGTGTCATACAAGCAGCTAAGTTAATCTGTGAATCTGCTGTTATATAGTACACTTGCATTTGCCTAGCTTGATCCTGCTTCCTCCTGATTGGTTGGTTCGGTCAGGTGACAGTGTGTGTCAGGAAGTTGTTGTGGCCGCTGACATGTGAAGAGTAAAGATCGCTGTTTTGAGTAAGAAATCCGTCTCCATCCTGCTGTCTCATTATTAATCAGAGTGATCCATTAACCATCAACGAACCCTCACGTTACACCACTTTCAAAATTAAAACCATGACTTCCTCTAAGTTGAATAATTTGAATCTAAAATGAGGAACTGAATGAATGAAGACTGGAGAGTTCACTCAACTCATTAAATTAAGTTTAGAAGAAACAAAACTAGATGAGCAGACTTCCCAGGAAGCATGATTAGAGCTACAACTCCCAGAGACTCCTCTTTTTTGTAATTGCAAGAAAACAGATAAGATGCAAACAATATTAGCAATTCTAGCCACAGTGAAGATTGGCATTAAATTCACTCTCTGCCCCTGAATACAAATTTTTTCTTACTTCACAGGTCGTCTTTGTAAGTGCTTCAGTACAAAATGGTTTCAGTTGCTTCTGTAAGTTCTTCATGTTAACTGATGCACCTATTCTCTGAACTGTAAAATATGTAAAACCGTGGACTCACCGAACTGAACCTGTTTCTCTGTTCAGTCAGTTTGACTCGTTAGCTTCCTAGCTAGCCAGCTAGCCAACCACTAACTCACATTGTCGGGGACCCAGATAGTAAGCTTTTTTAAGTTGTATAAAAAGTATCTTTTTATCGTGTATATAACAGGTATTATACCCAAACTTTAACTCAAATGCATCTGACTAGCATAAGAAATAGCCTTCTGACTGTAGTTTAGGAGGACTCGTGGTCAGAGCTCAGATCAGGCCAAGTTCAGTGGCAGTAACCACAAGCATGCCTTCAGCCCAAACACACCACCCTTTGTAAGAATCAGCAGCAGCGGTGGTCTGCTCTCACTGTCCCCATCCATGACACCATAGAATAAACTAAGATAATCTGCATGGACCCATTTGCTGATTTCCATATACAAACACCACAAAAGTCCTTAGTTACTACTGTATTTGAACAGCCTTAAAGGAAACACGAGAGAAGACCAACATTCCTGCAAAATCCAGGAATTATTTCGAGGTAACGGACGCTTGATACAGAATATTATTTTGTTCTGAAGCACTGATCCACTGTCAGAGATTTCTTCAGAAATATACTTTCCATTAAGCAGTCAGTTAACAATTCATCCTAAATATATCATCACCAGAGGTTGTTGGAGCAGCTCAGTGCACTGTTGCACTGTGAACATCAACATTTCCGTAGTGAAATGATGCTGTTAAGACCCAGCTTGTAGGCCACAACATAAAGTGGAGACCAACACCAGAGCTTTTGCTTCAATTAGTAAATAGCTTAAGTTAATATGGGGATTAACAGTCATGAGAGCACGGTGAGCTCCAGCAGCAACAGTGAAGTGACAGTGCAGGAGTCTCCAGGTATATGTGTTATCCATGCTTTCTGTCTGGTAAAGACATCTACACAGTAAATCCACATCTTCTCTCAGGTGCTGGTGGTTCTCAAGGGCCATGAACCAACCAAAAACCTGCATACTGCATACTGCCAGTGCACGGCCTTCAGTGGTGCAGAGGGTGCAGAGCATAACAATGACTGCATTTCATTTCTTAGCGCCTAAAACTGCCAGAATGATTTCTCCCATGCAACTAAGCTTCAAAAAACTTACATCAGTAACTAACTGAGTCTTCTTCTGAACGACGAAAGGTTTTAACTGAGTTTCTGAAGAGTTTGGGGGAAGTTTGTAATACTTCCACTCAGATGTCCGTCTGAGGTTGACGTTTTCTATGTGAAAATGTGGGTTCTCGTATGATATGTGGCTACCAAGGAAGCTTCTGTGTGGGATGTCCTACCTCTAAATAAGAATATTTGATGCATGACGTATCAGGTACAAATACAGATCCTCTCTGGACGACGGTTAGGCCAGTATTTGGATTAGCAGTTAGCTCCGCTCAGGGTGGTCTGGGAGACAGAGTTTATGTTTAATTTAAACAAAGACTCTCTGGATCTGCGTACTGTCACTGTGCTGAGAAAAGCCATGCCGATCAGTTAAACAAGAGGGCGAGATGGTAGATTTAATAAAGTATCAGGACTGAAGTTATAAAGCCTCTACACGGTACACAATGTGACAGAGAAAACTGTGTTTATAATGGAAGTCACTGGTTTGTGATGTACATTTTAAGCTTGCCAACCTTTGCAGGTTTTCACTCATTAACCAAACTACTGGACAAAAAAAAATGTCGATTTGAGAGTGGGAAAAATGTAAGAGATTAAAAAGCTATTACAAGACTGAGTGTCTGAGGGTCAAAGTAGACAAAGGCATGAGGCAAGCAGACATATTCAAACTAGGTGTACAGTTGTCATTGGATGATTTGGTTGTTAAATCCAAGGATGGGAAATGCCATAGTCAGTGATCAACTGTCCCACCATGTCAGGAACACAGGAACACAGACCTCTCTTAGAGTTACAGGGATAAAAGTACAAAGAGGACCTGAATGTTTGTCAGAGTTGACAACCCAGCAGAAATGTGACAACTCAAGCAAATCATTTATATCAGAGGGCTAACATCATATGAGAAACAAACAAAAAAATCTCTGTTCAAGCTACAAGAATAAAGTGCAGGTATAAATATCTGTCAAGTGTCACACCTGATTAAAGTTCTTCATTCTTGCCAAAGGGCTTGGCTGTGTTTTAAGAGTGTATCCAATAAGCTTCTCCGCATAGCTTGAACAAATCTGTTTGCCTCATATTTATTTCCTCTGTATTCACAATTAAAGGCTGTAAATTAATCCAGTCCCGTTTTGTCCTGTGGAAATGTGTTGTCCTCGAGCTGACTAGGACCTAATTCCGCTGCATTTTGCTGAAAGATGTGTTAAGAAAACTTTTTTTTTTTTTTTTTTTTTTAACATATTGCATTCATGCAGTTCATGTCTGAACTACGTTTTATTACAAGGGAGTCAATCCTTTCTCTGTGGAAATAAAATTTGATACAAAATAATTAAAACAATTTATGCATAAACAAACAAACAAACACACACAAAGCTTGCTCAAAGGGGATGTAAAGGAATTCTTGGATTTGTTGGGTTAGCTCTAAATTAGTCAGGGGACTCTCCATAATTACAGGATGTCAGTCTTCATATTTATATTAATTAGGTTAGATTCTATAATTCGCAAGCTACATTATTATATTAGGGTCTCAGCCTTATCATGTATTAAAATCAGGTGAAGAAAAATTGTCTATAACTTTTGTAAGATTTTAATGCCTAATATGTAAATTAGTCAGGTAAAATCACACCAAAAATAACATTATAGGGTCTTAACTTCAATATCTAAGTTTATTCCATTAATTTATCAATCATAGTATTTTTTCTTGAAAGTATTTTGGCTGTTGGAGATGTACTTTTTTTTTATTTATTTTTTTTTTAAACAAAAAAAAAAAAAACAGTGACATGACTGACTTGGCAGTATAGCTTTCAAAGATTAACATTCTTTGATTTCTTCCATTTCTGCTTTTCCATAAGTTGGAGGATCTGTCTTCTTCTGTGATCGTCATCTCCTTCTAGTACAAGCACAACTGAGCTGGGAGACAGGCAGAGGTTGGTGATGTTGTTGAGTAAGCTGTCAGCTGCGTAGACACACCACAGACGCACCGCTATTACACTCTTCATCAGAGTGTAAAGTAAACAGAGCCTGTCTGGACATGGGCTGGATGTCAGTGAGATGCTGAAGGACTACAGCAGGAAGCAACAGGTACTGACCTGTCATGGTTAAAGGGTGAGGGGGGACAAATCAGTGTTGCATAAACCACATTAAACAGCCAGAATGCAAATTTGGTATATAATAAATGCATGTTTGAGGTTTCAGTAAACTAACAGACAGTCAGGTGGCAGAAGTGGCCATGGCAACATGGTTTTCTAAAATATTCTGTTGCTCTATGTTGCTCTTGATTTGGTTTGTTTTTGATGAAAAAAGTCCGACAATGATGCAGCGAGATACAAATCTGCTCTTTGAGGTCAACAAAGCAAATGCCTTTTCTAAAAAGCTACTGTAGTGCAGTCAGACAATAATCCTTGAAGTTGTTCATATCTTTTAAAGACTTACTAGGAAAAAAAAAAAAAATTCAAACCAACATGTGCCATCTTATCTTGTCCTTACACATGTGCAAACACACGCACATACAGCACACACACAGACACCACACTCAGTAGCAAGGGAAAAATAAACAGTCTGTCTTTTGCTTTTCCTGCAAAATCTAAATATTGACTCTGTAACCTATAATCATACACAGTCTGAGCAAAATCGAAATAAACAAGTGTGCCTGAAACGTGTAAGTGTTTGTGTGTCTCATGGGCACGGAGGCCCTCTCGAATGCTGACAGTGACAAACACACATTAAAAAAAGGAAGTGGTTTAGCCTTTAGCGAATACCAGACAATATGGATTCCATCCAGCGTACTGGAGCTACATAAATTATTATGTATTCTCTATATATACAAAGGAGTTCTTTCAAAAGCATTCAGCTCTCTGCCTCAGATCAGGCATCTGCTTTTAGTTGACATCACTTAACTTTTATATGACTCACATACAATATTCTCACATCCAGAGGCTTTAAATTGCCAAGGCGTAAGTTAAAAAAGGCAATAAAAATTCCATTATGCTCTCAGAGGAGCTTTAACACTTCAATGCCAAGTTTCCGAGTGACATCAGCCGCCAGTGGTCCACACAACTGTGTTATTATTGTGTTGCGGCATTATTAAGAGCTCATTAAGATCCGTATCAGACTTTAAATCTCTGCGTGTTGGAAGCTACAGTAGGTGAAACATGGGGGAAAACACAGTTTGTATATTCTGACTTGTAGGCTCTGTAGTTCTACACACCATAATGACTGCTTTCCTAAATAAACTTGATTGATTGAATGAGGCTTTTGTGTTAGCACTCTGTTGTATCTTTTTGTTTTTCTCCATGAGTCTTTATGGCTCATTAGTGCTGTGGCAAAGCTGGAACATTTCTGGCACCACTAAAGCCAGTCAGGGTGTGTTTCTGATGCCAGAAATGATGAAGAGCTGACAAAGAAACACAGAATCTGAAGGACATGAGTGTTGGTAATGGACAAATAGAAAGATGTTCATTGGGCCTCTAACATTAGGCTCTTTCAGGTAAATGGAACACTTCACCACCTTTATAAGTATGGTTAATTCACTTTCCTGCTGTCAGCTGGATGAAAAGATGGACACCACTCTCATGTATGTTCAACAAATCTGAAGCTGGAGCTGGTGGTTTAGCATAAAGACTAAAAACAGCAGAAAGATCAGGCCTGGCAAAGGTAACAACACCTTCACGGCTAAAGCTCAGTTTTTAACGCCAATCTTCATTTGATGTGAAGAGTCAGCAGCAAGTTACAGAGAGAGAGGAAACTCTGTCCAGCGGTAACAATATCTACATACTTGCACTTCTAAAGTTCACAAATTAATTTATTTGTGCTGTTGGCTAAATCAACAATTTGTGGTTTTATCTATTTGTTTTCCCAGGAGACGAGAAGAGGCTTTTGATGATTTAGTTTTTGTTGTTTTAATGCATTTTTTTTTTACATGTAGTTCTGAAAGAAAGTGAAGATGTGGTTCTCCTGAATGTCGACCTGTTCCTTTTAAAGATGTTCAAACTAAATCGTGAGATCCCAAATATGCTTAGAAAACCTCTTAGCTTTAAAGACAAAGCTGTTTACATTTTTGATTCATACTGCATACAGTCGATTGACAAACCACAAGAAAAAAAAATGGTGCCATCATCGCAGCATTATCGTACCTTTGCATTAGTTCTTCAGAAGGATATTCCCTGATTTGGCGTTTTAATGATGATGGCAGACAGCGCTGTCTAACATCTCCCATGGGTGTTTAATTCGGCAGAGACCCGGTGACTGCGGAGGCCAGAATACATGATCCACATCCTTTTTATGCTTAATTAACCCCCCGTGCTCTTTAGATTGGGGCATTACCATTATGGAAGAGTCCACTCTCATCAGGATACAAGTGTTTAATCATAGGATCAAGATGATCACTCAGAACTTCTTTTTGCAGATAGCCTTCCCTCGAAGAGGACAAGTAGACCCAAACATGCCAACAACATGTCTCCACAGCAACACAGGGTCACTGGACTCCCTCACTGTAGGGGTCAAGGATTCAAGTTTTGTCACCCATCTGTACATTCACATGTGTTTGTTAACAACAGAACAACCCGTGCTGTTTCTGATTTATGGTTATTTAGATGACTGAGAAACAATACTGTCCTTGTACTTGTACTGAGATATCTGGGCTTGCATCCCAAAATGCAATTATGTCCTAATAAATAATAAAATGATTTGCGTGCTCAGCTTTCTTAGGAGCAATGTCAGAGGAAAACATTGTTCATACATAAAAATGGTACTAATTTAGGGGAAATCGGAGTCCATAGAGAAGCATATTCCCAGAGTAGCACTGCAATCCTGGGTGGGGAATGTGAAAGAGCAGACCTTGGCCTTGTTACCATTAATGAGCGAGTTTTGGAGTAAGACTTGCTCCAAGCTTGAAATCCGGCTCTTGCTGCTTCTTCCCCATGTGAAAATGCATCAGCATGCTGTTATACCTCAGATCAAATTGTGCATTTTGGGTTTGCTAAATGAGTTGATAAAGTCACGTTTGTGGGATCTTTCTCATTACATATATAGAAAAAATTGTTCTTACATAGAAACACACATGACAACCCATACACAGACACTGAACTTTGGCAGCTCACTCAAAACTACAGCATCTTTCCATTTGTCTTTATTTAAAAAATACAGAGTAATTCTCTACAAATAACACACTTCAGCAAGATGTAAGGAGCACAGTGTGAGGCAGAGTTGATGGATCCAGTGAAGCTCCTGGTTTGTTCATCAGTGCAACAGAAGGAATGAATAAAAGGAGGAAGGAATGTCCTGACTGAGCCTCTTGATTGTGTTGTCAGTCCTGATTTTGGTTGCTCATCCCCAGGCTTGAGATGCTAAATTTAAGAAAAAGCAATTATTTGTATTTTTTTGTCTCAGTTTACTAGTTGATGCCTATTTTGCACTACAAGTAGACATAGTAGAGCTGAGTACCTCATTTGTTGTGCTTCTTGTAGATGGAAATATACTCCTGCACATCATCAGGGGACCCCAGGACCACAGGGACTCTCTGGTGGATGTTGGTGGGCTGGATGTCCAAGACATTTGTGGATCCAGTCGTAGCCATGCCTCCTGCCTGCTCCATGATGAAGGCCATGGGGTTGCACTCATAAAGCAGCCTCAGCTGAAAACCAGAGAACATAAGTGTTGTGACAGGATAACAATATATTTGATGTGTGGATATTATAGCAGCCTAATGCGAAATATACCAAATTTGTAGAAGCTTAACTAGCTCACCTTGCCCTTAGGACTCTTGACATTAGCAGGATATAAAAAGATTCCTCCATACACCAAAGTACGATGGACGTCTGCCACCATTGAACCGACATATCGACTGCCATATGGAGCCGAACCGTCCTAGAACAGAACAGAACAATTTATGATTCTGAACATTATATAATCTTCATAATGTTATACAATAATTCACAAAATAAAATTAGAAATGGCCAATTCCACATTAGGATCACAATAGTAAAAAAGAAAATCAGTAAAAAAAAAAATAAAAAAAAAAGTGAAAGTCTGGCGGCAAAAAAAAAAACATTATAAAATGGGGGAATACTGGGGGGACAAACTGTAGAAACTGTGTATATAATGGCAAATATATGTAAAATAATTGGATATATTTCTTAGCTAATTTGAATAGAGGAAATAAACTTTTTATACAAACTTTTTAATGATTTTTGATTTGAACATTATGAACAGTTTTAATCTGTCTTTTATGTTTATCATGTAAATTCTATATAATTTTCTCTATGACTTTAATAGACATTATTTTTAATTTAACAGGTAAAATGTGCAGTATAATTTAAAAAAAATATTTGCCATTTTTCAGTCCTTTATATACATAATTTGTTTTTTCAAATGATGTCAAATATTTGTAAAATAACAACATTTTTGGTGATTTAAATCCAGTACAAAGTTCTGTAATTTTACTGAGAAACATTATTAAAGAATGAATTACCATTTGTAAAAATACAAACAGTTAAAATGGATATTACTTATACTTTTGGCATCTGTTTCAGGGTTAATATTTAAAACTATGCAGTTTTCTGTGATTTTACTCGTCATTGTCTGTAGTTTAACAAAACCGGAAAACATTTTTAAAATAATAAATAGTTAAAAGCAAACAAACAAACAAAAAAACAGATTAATTACTTTTTAAAAGCTTTCATTTTTACCATAGTAATCACACTGATGCAGATTTTAATACACTTGTTGGGTTTACCTCTGGATATTTCTTCTTTTGTAGGTACTCTGTGACATCTGGATAAAAATGCTGTGCATATCCTTCATTCAAACTGTAGATTTTTCCCTTTTTCTTAATCTTCACATCTCGATCAACCAGGATGAACTCACCAATTGCCTGAAAAAGACACATGGGAGATGTTACGATGCATTCAAATATAGATAGTTCACCGGAGCGAACCCACTTGATGTCATGGTTTTAATACAAACTATTGCAGTAAAACTTTAGTCTTACAGGATCAAGCATGAAGCAGTTGACTCCCTGACCGGTGGAGAGCACCATCATGGTGGCACTGCCATACAGGGCGTAACCAGCTGCTACGATGTTCCTTCCAGGCTGCAGAGAGTCCTTCTCTAATGGCTCCCCATCTGTGGTCTGTGTAGAACAAAGAGGAAAAATATCAGAAATTGAAAATGCATTTTGAGGGCCAATGAGATGCAACACACAGTTACCATGGGGTTTTTCACACAGTGATATATGTGGAGATGAATACAATGCTGGCAACAGTGTTAACACTAACTCTGACTCACAAACGTCACGTTCCTATACAACTAAACCACATTCTCATTTATGTTACACTATGACATAGCAGAAAGGCTTCCAGTTTGAATGAACCACAAAGTCCACAATAGGAGGCTGGAAACTTGGGCTTGTGAGTTCTGTGGTACCATTATTCTTATGCTTGAGTTGTGTTTTCTCTTGCTGTTTGGTTAGGCCAAGTAAAATATCATTGTTTGGATTAAAATACAACTCTTCCATGAAAGTTAAATATAACCTAGATTGTGTAAATGTTATGTGAGACCATTGGACAGCTAACCTTGTCCATGTTTTTTGCAAAACTCTGGTGGTTTACAGCCATGCTAGCAGCCGTGTGAGGGACATAGTGGTAGTTTGAACTAAAGCTTAACTAAAATGTCTCCTTTAAGCAGCTATTTACCATGTTTACAATCTCACTCTGATATGTCAATATACGAATGTTGAGATGTTTCACTCAAAGGCAGGGGACCAAGAATCTCTGTACAACATTACACGTCAATCTAATTTGTGATATTTTAGTTTAGACTGACCAACCTGCCATCCTTAGAGCTGTGCTGTTAGCACAGATGAAAGTATGAACGCAGGACTATCCATAGCTGAACTGCTGCGATGCTGAACAAAGGGCTGTCGTAATAACTCTATCAGGGTCACTGACCTTTCTGTAGATAGCAAAGATTGTTCCAATGGAGACGAGACAGTCGATGTTGGAGGAACCATCCAGTGGATCAAAGCACACAATGTATTTTCCCTGTGGGGTGAGAGAAAAATACATTTTATTAACATTACAAAGAAAAAAAGGCCTGTTCAGACAAACATGAGTTTACACAGTGTCCAGGTGCACATACTCTCTTGTCTGGCTCCACGATGATGGCCTTCTCATCTTCCTCAGAGACCAGAACACAGGAGGTGAAGGAGGACTTGATCATGTTGACGACCAGGTCATTGGACAGGACGTCCAGCTTCTTCACCTGGTCTCCGGTCACATTGGTGCTTCCAGCGATGCCATATCTTCCCAGAGAGGACAGAAAAGAAACTTAACTTTAAAAAAAATCTTTCTGTTAACCCACTACAGGAAATGTGGTAACAATCAACACAAGGCATCTTGCACCAGTGAGAAAGGCCTGAGAAACCTATTATCTTGTTGACCTCTGCCCTGGGGGATTGTGCACAACATGTGCAGAGTTTACCTTTGGCCGGGGGCTTAGTTACAACAGCTTCCTGCTTCTCAGGTTACACTGCATTTAACTGCAACTAACATTTTTTCAGCTAAAAACAATATCAACAGATTAATTGATAATGTTGTTGTTTGCAGCTTTAGGTAAAACAGAGTGAAAATCTAAACTTGTGAAAGTAAAATAGTGCACATATTAACTTGCATTTTCAAATGCATGCAAGTCTTTGCTATTCACATGTGTGAAGAATTTTAAAACGCTACTCACAGGTTAGCAATCCCAGCCTTCCTGACAGCGGTGGAAATGGCTTTGACAGCAGTGCAGATGGAGTTGAGCAGGTTTGTCAGCTCACCAGTTCCGTGGGCCTTCCTGCCCTCCTCCAGGACAAACCTGGTGAGGGTCAGCACGTTGGTATCGAAGGCTCCTGTCTCAGACATTTTGCTGTCAGGCGTGGGACCAGGACTGCGACCTAACGCCGTAAGTGAAATAGGTAAGCGATTCTGCAAAGTTAAAAAGTGGACTCTACAACAGAGATAGGGGAAGGAACAGGGGTGTGTAACTCCTCTAGCCAATCACATGTGTCCTTCCTAACAGAGAGGGGTGTGTTTGATCACTTCTGTGGCTCCAGGTTTAAGAGAGCAAAGTTCAAAGATAGGGAAGAGTTTTATTTTAAGGTAGAAATAGCCTCAATTTATTCCCCGATCACTGGGATCTCAGCTAAAATGAGTTTTTGTCAGTCTGCATGTAAGTTATGTACAGTTCTGCAAAATGCTTTGAGTAAAAATTTTGTCTCAATGCAATCTGGTTTCATTGTGTTCATGAGTGTTTGCTGCATTAATCCCTACATTCAACAGTATCAGCAAATGCTCTGTGTTTTTCATATAGTTTCTGGGCTCCTATTATGTTTTAATGAATCAGCCAGACAAATTTTCTTAACTGTTTTAGTTTTATATCTGCCAAATAATTTATCCGATTCAGAATATAGACAGGATATAGTCCAAAAAAGTAGTATCACTACATCATCCTTGGAAAATAACCTAAATTAAAAAAAAAAAAAAAAAAAAAGACAAATAGCTTATACTGGGATTGACTAACTCAGCACTTCTCTTGACATACAGCTCAGACATGCTCTCCCTGCATGATCATGAAGAAGTTTAAAGTTCAAACCACAGGACTCATTGTCCTTGTCTACCTTGTCTGATTTTTTTTATAGCACCTCTAATTTTAATGTTTACTGATAAAACACTGTGCGTATTGTCATAAAGAGCCACATTCAGGTGGTGCATGTTGTCTCTGTGTCAGTGTGTCTCTGCGTGATCATCGTTAGTTTATGGCTTTCGTCTCTGTCTGTGACACAAACATGAAAAGGTAAAAGGACTTCGTATGGTTCATTGAGTTACTTACATCATAAGCTCACACAAAACAAGTCAGAGACCTGTTTCACAACATACAGCTTAAGTTGAACTTTGAACTTAACAGGACACCAGCAAAGATATTCACTCTGACGTAGGAAATGATGTTGATCAAACACCAGTCATGTTTTGTTTTTTAGGTTAATGATAAGAATTTATTGCAGATATAGTTTTTACAGACAATTAGAAGAGCTCCAAACTGCACACAAACTATCATATTTACATAGCTCTCTTGACAGACATAATAAATATTCAAAAGGTAAAACACACATTATATTTGCCTGAAAACAACAGAAGTTGCACTAACATGCACCTTTTCCCTGGAAAAGCCGCTCAGACTCAAAGGGAACAACTTTGTTACCACTAATCAGAGGTTTAGTGGTGCTTGGAGATGTTGGTATGCTCTTAATTTATGCCCCCATGTGTTTTTAAAACAGCACATGTAGCAAAGAATAAGCGACCGCTATTGCATATTCAGTTTGCTTCAAAATAGACCAGCAGTGTTTATACATGCTCTTTTAGCTTCTGCTGTTTGAAATCAGGGAAGTCAGATCATTATGAAATTAAAGTGCGGCTCTAGTCATTGGCCTTCTGAACACTGCAGTGCTGACGTAGAAATGCTATACTGTGGTGTTGACTGCTCATGTAATGTCTTCCAGCATATAAAAAACATCATATGGACATAGGGTGTGTTTGACGTTAGCCTCAGAGGAGGTGCAGGTTTTGCGTTCACTATCGGCCCACAGACTGTGTGGGGACCTCTGAGTGTGTCTCATTTAGGGTTAGCTGTAACGAATAATTTACACAAATATCATTTACTCCTCATCAACATGAAGAAACTGTCAAATGTGTATAAGAATTACTGATAACTGAAATTAGCTGTAGATAATAGATCTAATAATTTTAGATTTAAAAGAAAAAACAATTCGTCACTGTGATTACCAAATTCCTTTTTAGCTGTGCTGGTTGTACAGTACCAGGAACCTCCACAATTAATGACACATAGCAATCAGCAGGGCTGGGTAATACTGTACAGCAGTACATGGAAATATAAGAACAGGATATGCTATCACTGCATTATTCTTTTTAATTTGCATACTAACAACCTGTGAAACCAAACATTACTTTTCTCTTGAGCACTATTTTTCCCATAATTGGGGAAAATGTATCACAGATACAGGATTTTTTAAATTTTTCATGATCAGTTCAGATGCTTAAATTTGAATTGGGTAAAATGTGAATTTATTTGGACATGAACCTGTTCCTGAGGATTTGCGTCTCCCTCCGAGCCTCCCTCTTGGTTTGCCACAGTGCGTCTTACCAATCTATACAGTGTCTCCTCCAGAGCGTGGTCGTTTTCTCTCATCAGCTGAAAGTATTGGAAGACCAACATTTCTTAAAGGACTTATATTATTTCTCACAAGCTAACACAGGTCCTGGGTGTCTTCATGAACTGTCAGTGACATGGTTTGGTCAAAAAAACCTTAAGGATCAAGCAGCACAGCACCTCTGTCTAAACACCACTGTTCAGAATGGCCGGTATTAAAGTTACTGAAAATAAACACTGGATATATATGACAGGAAAACCAACATATTGTGTTAGTAAGGTGCTAAACAACTGATTACATGGGCATGGCATGATAGGATGTCAATTGCTAAAGCTGATCATACAACACACCCATATATAATCTTCTGCACTCATGTTTTTCAGCACATTCATGAGTTTATTACATTCAACCATCTATATGTTCAACTACAAACTGATTGAGGTGTATTAAAACACTAACCTTGGCTTCAGCTAGAATGTGGTCACGTTTCAGCTCAAGAGCCATGCGTCTCCCTTCTTGATAGTGGGAATTCTGGGGGTCAAGTTTATGTTGGGTGGCCATTTCAATAAAATAGCAACAGAGAGACAGACAGAGAGACAAGTACAAAAACAGACACTGTACAATGGAGAGAGAGAGAGAGAGAGAGAAACTAGATAGACAGATACACAGAAACAATACAAGCGATAGAAAAATAACAGAATATTATTCATGTAGTTATATTATTCGTTTCTTTATTTATTAACACAGTTAGGGGCATTTAAACAAACTCAGTTTAGGATAGTGGTCACAGTTCTGTTTCCATCATCCAAGTGGGCCAGACTAGACTTTAGCAGAGTCTGCCAAATACTGCTCCATCTCTTGCTTGGCACTTCGATCTTGCTCCTCAGGGTGTTGGAGTCCGACAGCATTAGCGTGGATATCTCCTGCTGTTTTATTTTTTTGGCGGTGGCACAGCAGCAGTGTCCTTGTCATGCCTTTCTGTCGGCTCCTTCTCCGCCTCCCGGAACGCTGCTGCTGGTGCAGATGCTCCATGACAGTAAAGTAGCTACTGGGCTGGGGGAGGGGGAGTGTTCAGATCTCAAAATTAATATCCGGATACCACTACAATTATCAAGTATTCAGATATTCAGGTCCAGCCCTTCTGTACTTTACATTTTAATAAATTACTGCATGTCAGAACCAAAATGATGAGTAATTGCAGAGAAAAGAATCAGTTATTTGACATTTAAGTGATTTGACATTTAAGTGAAGCATGCAACAGACAATCAATAGCTACGAACCTACCGGGACACTAGATTGACTGCAATGAAAGCATCCCAGAAAAAAAATAGAGAGACAGATAAATGAAAGTAACAACGAGCATGTAGCCCAAACAGAGTAAAATCACAAGTATTTTCTGTTCATACATCACTTTACTAACTTTTGAAAACATTTCAACTGAGAATGTAACTATGAACATTATCAATGTGTGTGTTCACTTCATCCAGAAAATACCTGGATATTTTTTCCCTTTTCTATTTGAATGGATACAGAGTTTATATGCAGCTGGAGCACACCTGCTCAGCGCCAGTGTTTACAGAATGTTAGTGTTGGTCAGTGTGGGCACACACATCTTTATAGTGATCTCTATGGTTTTTAGTGTGGACGGGCCATAACAGAAAAACTGGTTAATGCCTGACTGTTGGAAAAAAAGAACGACAAAAACATCACAGTATATATGCTGTCTAATAGGGAATAAACGTCTAAGTCCTATTGAAATGTATTGGTTTGAAATTCGTTGGGGGGACAGGAAAATTTTGGGCAATACATATCTCTGGACACGAATCAATAGATTAGGTTTTGTGACTGTTTTATGAACTGCCATGAGACTGGGTTGTGCATCCATACAGCGTCATAATCCAGCTCAGAGGGAAACTCCCACCGTGTCCTGTGGATGTCCTTTCGGCGTCTTCATTCTTTATTTCAAGAAGAAGTCTGTCAGTCTGCTGGAGGTGGACATTTGCTTCTACACAGGTATGAGTTGCTCCACACAATGTCCAGCGTCTTCTCAACATCTACTCCTAGAACTGGGATCATGTCACAAATCTCCAGATGAGGCTGGAACTCATTGACTGGGAGGTTCAGATACTTCCTTGACCTTCTTCTGTAGGGTTCTAGGAGGAGACTAGAACTCACTGGAAGATCTCATCTGGCCTGGGATCCTCCAGGAGTAGCTGAAAAACACTGTGCTGCTGATCTGCTGCCACCAGACAGACTCTGATCAGAAGAAGAAAAAGATGGATGAGAACAAATCTGCTGATGGGTCGCTTTAGAAAGTGTCAGGAAACAGTAAAACCAGTAAAAAGTGACTGGAACCAAACAGATTTACATTGGAGGCTTTTTCATTTTTCATTCTGAGCTGAACTTGTGCTTTTCTAAATGTGAACCTTGTTCATGATTCAGAATTGATTCCAGAATGTTTCTGTCTGGTGATGCTCTGCAGGATGCTGTGATATCAGCCTAGAGCACAACAGACACTCAGAGATCCACAGATATGAGAGAAGCGGCAGCAGCAACAGACCACCAGCAGATGGCGCTCTGGCACTATGTATCCTCAGCTTCAGGAGTAACTGAGTACTTTTACTGGAGGACTGACCATGTTGAGCTGCTTGTACTTTACCTTCATCTCCTGCTGCGAAAGATGCAAAACAGCTACAAAAGAGACACAAAAGTGCCTCAAAAATGACAAAGTCAAATATCTTTTATTGTACTTTGAGGGCGAAAAAAAATCCTGCAGATCATTGATGTACTTGCAGTTTGTTTTTTGTTTTTTAAATCAAACCAAACATTTTGCTTGAGATGCCCATTTTTGCATTGTATGCATAGTCCCGTAGATTTCTGTTGGTATATGATGTTGAAACAAGCAAATATTGCAACATCAGTACTGCAGGTAAAAAGGTATGTTTCTGGTTGAATTTGAAAGTTCATCCTGTGGTCCCTCCTTCACCAAAAATGTACCTGTTTATTCCTCCTGAGTGCAGTAAACACAACACATGTGAGAACTGTGCTGGATTCAGAGTGAAGAAGATATTAACCACTGACCAACAGTGATGATCACACAGGAGTTGTGCCACTGCTTTACTCAGCGTGTGCATGCACAGGCTCTGCAGGGGGCACTCAAAAAATACCAAGAGAAGCAGCATCACTGGAGGTTTAAGAGGCAGCTGAAAGAACTGTGATTGGTTGCATGTGGAGTTCCCAACACATTTCTGATGAGGGTGGAGTTTGTTGAAAGTGAAAGGAACATCAAGGAAATTAAAGGGAGTGATCATCTAAGATCTAACAAAGATTTCTCGTCCCTACTTCTTCACATTCAGTTCCCAGACCTTTACATCAGGTCTCTAGACTTTCCCAGCTTGTCCTTCCTTCTCCCCAGAGGTCTGAGTTCAGCCCTTACTTTAGTGTGGAGTGGAACATGTGTTTCCACACTGCGTCCACATGAGGTCACTGTGCAGCTTACAAATGCTGAATAAGTGAAGTCTGAGGAAAAGATGCAGTTCCAAGGAGCATCCTCCTGTTGCCTCAGCAGAGCAATGAATCAGTTTGAGTGTTGTAGTTTTCTGCAAATTAAAACAGTCATTTGTTTTTTTGTCATTTTAGCTTTTTTCTTCCATCAACAGCTCCTGCACAATTCTTAAGAGTCTCTATATTAAGTGCTACTACAATTTACTTATTGAGAGGGTACATTTTTAATCCTTGAAGACCACATGGTGCAGTAATAGTGTTTAGTTTTCTTTGGTTTAGAAACAGAACCTCCAGGAGGAAAGCGTGGATTTATTTCATATTAGTGGCAAACTTCCACCTTTGAAACCAGAAGCTTCAGCGACAAGAAAAAAATGATGTCGTGTAATCGAGTCAACAGAAGAAAAGACATCATGAATATTTCACTGAGGACTCTTCATCACCTGACTGACTCCCTGCAGCACCTGTTGTGCGCGGTGACAGCTCTCCGCGCATGCGCTGGGAAAACTTTTCAGGAATGGCGTTAAACAGCCAAAAACAAAGGAGGAAAGAGGAATAAGATGGACTCGCGGTCACACTACTGTTTAAAATATACTGTGTGACTTTTTCCCAGCCGACAGGATAACTTTCTGGCATAATATTCACCGTCTACATCCCCGAACATGTAGGTGTCCACCTTCTCCTGCTGCAAAGGTGAGTGACTGCTCATCGCGTCAGCTAACACAAGCTAGCAGGCTAACAGGTGACTTTATGTCCAGTTTGAACACAGGGAGAAACTAAACGTTTGCTCAAAGATACACAAGTAGCAGCTTTGCAGCATCACATGTCCTTGTACAACTTTGTCTTGCAGCCTATTTTCTCATTATGACCACAAGGCGTCAGGCTTCAGCAGCATTCAGTCCTTTTAAACACTGTTTTGGATGGCAGAGCATGTTTGTGTTCATTTTTCCTGCTGTCCTATTTTTTAGAAATCATGATAGAATAATTTATTTTTAGGCTAAAAAAAAAAAAAAAAAAATATCTGCAGGTTTCGTTTTCAAATGTATGGAAGATGTTTTGTGAATTGCATCATACAAGCTCGTTATCTTAAAATAGCCTTATTGATAGAGAGAAGGTTTAAAAGCAGGTATTGTCTTTAAGATACAGACTATGGCTTTAGGTAGCCCAGAAATGTTGTGATTTCTTTTTTCACTAATAAACCCCCTCCCAAAAAAAAAATAAAAGGAAAAATATTGGTAAAATTATAATGTCTTGACCATTTAGGTCTACTCAAGCCCAGGACTTACAAAATAACATTGTTTTAATGATGGTATCTCAGCAGTAGTATAGAAAACATCAAGTCTGTAAACCCCAAGCTGTTTATACATGTTTTTTCTCTTTTCACCTTTCACTGTTGCCTCATTTATTTTTTACTGCAACAAAGACTCCTGCACCTCTATGGAAACAGCATGACAATGACTGGAAACACAGAGAACTCAAACCTGTCTTAGTGCAGAGTTATAATGCCATAAATCATAAAAAAGAAAAACAAAAGTGGAAATTCTGGTATCAGCATGTGCATTATTTTTCCTCGAGCCCCCAAGTATGGCTCTGAATACTATAGATGTTTTGCTCCTTACATGTCTAATTTGTCTCCATACTTGTCTCCTATCTCCTCTGTGTGAAGTTCATCCCAGTTCAGCTGAAAGGTTCCTGATATTTTGTTATGTGACTGCTGGTTGCAGCTGAGTCACCACTGGCTGTTAAGTTGTGCAGAGAAGCCCAGAATTTTCTTTTTTTTTTTACAGAATCTGGTTGGAGCAAATTGTTTATTGTTGGAAAACCCTTAAATGAGTCATACAGAATAGTGTGATTTTGATAAACATCGCAATTTTAAGCTTAGATTTTGTTAGGTTTTCCTATCAAAACAACATGTCACAGATAAGTAGAGCAGAGACCGCTGGGAATGTGAAAATCCAATGATTAGTTTTGTTTTTATAGTTTCTGGCTCTAAAAAAAAATGGTGTCATTTTGTTGGTTTGTTATAAAAACAGTTAGCCTTTCAAACACATCAGAGGGTTTTGGGCTTCAGAGGGTTAAATCCTTGGACATATATGTCCAACAGTATTAACACATCAGGTTTTGTACCACAGAGACAAACACATTCAGTCTAGTTGAAAGTGTTGCAGGGTGACAGTGTTTCCTGCTCTGCTGAATATTCATGCAGTTGCTGCACACATGCAGAGGTAATTTCAGGCCACCATGGAACAATAACTATTAGCTTTGTTGGCGAGCTGGCAGGCTCACCTGTATCATCAAATCTGGACCTCAGATACTTCCAAATGGGGAGTAATTGTGTCATGCACAGAAGTCTGGGCTTCTGTTCAGCACTTCAGAGCTTTAAAATGCTTTTTGTTGTCAGCTAACAATGTTTCTTTGTTGATTTTGCACCAAGTCTTCCAGGATCACTTCATTATAGAATTAAAAAAAAAACAAAATCTGAAATACATTACGCATACTGTAGATAGTGATGTGTTAAATTAACTTAGGCCCACATAGACAGAGAGGTTTCAAATCGCCACTGGAGGTCAGTCTGCACTCTGAGTAATTTAATGAAGAGATTAATGAAGCAATAAATGAGGATATCTGTGTTCTTTTGGGACACATAAGGTGTTGTGTCTCTAAAATGTGTTTATACAGTGGTGTTACTGAGAATAGTTGCCTACAGGGTTTCATGTCAAATAGAGAAGAAAGGAGCATACATAATTTAAAATCTTCTTCTTTGTGTCTCTGGTTGTCTAATTTCAGATTCTGTTTTTCATGCATTTTTTTCCCGTGTCTTGACTGCAAATTTGACTGCACTCCTCAAATGAGTTTCCCCAAATCACTCTGTAACATTCTTCTGAGAGCAGCAGAAATAGTACTTTGAGTCACTGTGGCTGACTCTAAAGAGAACTTGCTAAACTTATTGGATTTATTGCCTAAGGCTTTATGTACGTCTCTTCATTCACACAGGCTTCAAATGAAAAACAAAGCGTCTTTGGATGTCAGTGGAGAGATTTGATGATGCCTGTTTTTTTTCATGTGAAATGTGGATTTCTTTTATGTACGCCAAAATGTACTCACACATCTGCAGATTTATTTTCTGATGAGCCTTTTAGTCTGTGAAGAGATGGAAAATAGTGAAACAATGCAGGCAACTTCCCAACTGCCTTCCCAGCATGCGTTGTTTTGGTCAATCGCAAACCTCAAAATATTACATTTTCTTAATTTCCTCTTGCTATTACATCTCCATATGTTTTCTTCTATTTTTCCTGTGTGCATACACTGAACTGGGGCTTGGGAGAACAGTTTTTACTGTACAGGTGTGGAATAAGACCTAGAGAGGAAGCCGCTACATGCTGAGAACAGAAGGTGCTTACTGAAGAGAAAGTGATACGGTATTGCATTGCAGTGAGTCACTGTTGTGCACCGAGGCTTCGCCTTTTGCTCACTGTAGTTTTGCAGAATTAACTATAATGTGTCATGGTCCGGTATTACATTACCTTTATGCAAGCATTGTAATGTTAGCTGTTATTGACTGCTGGACCTGAGTTGGGAGAGAGAAAGAGATTATACATATGAGGAAGGCAGCAACACTTCACATGAAACAGCTAATAATCAAGATGTGAAGCAGAGTTAATTCAGTGTTTTTCTTTTATTTACAGACTTATTCAAAGGTCCTGCTGGATGTAAAGGGGTCGCTCCATTATTGATGCTTTCTGAAACATATTCATGGCTCAAGGCAGTTACATCCTGAGAAATGTGTCAGGTAACTATTATTAATATCATGCCAATAACTTAAATGCAAAGTTTTTAAATAATTTGTGTTTAATTTGTACAGATTTCTGCATGTAATTCACAAACCTTGTCCAGGATTTTTGTTGATAAAAGTTATATGAGATTTAAACCTATCCTTGCAAAGCAGGTTAAGCTCCCTGTCAGCATTAAGTGTTAAACATTTACTGTTTAAATACAAATATAATGAATTGCAATTGTATTGTTTCAAGTATTTACTTTACTTTTTTGTTTATTCACTGGCTGAAATACTTGGGAGATGTCTGTGGTTGAGAAAACCTGCCAAGAGAACAGTCGGGCATTTAGAGGGAAAGTTGCAGAGTAATTATAGTGTGGGTTCAGTCTATGTAGAGAGACATGCCATTTGGAGAGGAGCGACTACTGAAAACAGTGTCTACACGATTGGTAAGTCCTCCTCTGTCCCTCCTCCTCTTGTGGGACAGGCTCAGAGGGGTTATAGTCAAAAACATTCTGAGGTGAAGGAAGGCTTTAGACTCGAATAGAAATGGTCACTGATGAATGCATCGTACTAAGGTAAGGAAAGAATTGTGAAAGGTAGAAATTATATAGCATAAATCATCAAAAGGCTGTAGAAATTGTATTTTTGCAGCATGGAATGATTATTTAATGTGATATTTTTAGTAATAAGAAGTCAAGAGCATTTTGTACTTTCAGTATTAGTAGTTTGTTGTACATTTAACGTCTCGTTTTATAGTTAAGTTTAAACTTAAATGTGCAGTGCATTTAAAAGTTTCTTATCTTTATTAATTGTAGTTGTATTTTGGATTTTCCACCTTCCAGCCTACTGTTTGATCTATGTCGGTTTAACAGGTCAAACCACTGAAGAGTGTGTTCCTAAGTATCTGGGGATTGACTATAGTTATCAGTCGGACTTGGACTGCCTCAAGTGTGTGGACGGTTTCCAAAACGACGCCACCATTAAGCGACTAAGCCTGAAGAAGAGGCCCAGAGTGGCCGTCAATAATGGGGAAAAAACACAGAGTGGCATTTCATCCAGCCAGTGGTATTCTGCAGAGTCCTTGTCCTCATCTGGCAGTGATGATACAAGACTCCTGGGCATGTCTTGTTCAGCTAGAGGTAGACCTCCTCTTCCTCCGCCACATGGTTCCTCACTGGATAACAAATCCACCAGGAATGAAGTTCCAGCAACTTCTCAACCACACTCAGAGTCAAAGCCTCAGCCCGCTGCCAGATCTCTTGGTTTACAAAGACAAAGCCCTGTGATTGAAAAGACCACTGTGGAGACCCACAAGCCCCTGAATCAGGAGGTAAAAAGCCAGACACCACCTCAGCCCTTTCCCCGTCGACGACTGGCCAGCTTTGGAGGCGTAAGCTCCCCTGGGTCACTCTCGCCCTTTACTGGCCTTGGTGCATATAATCAGAACAACAATGGGAACAAGCCTACTGGCACAGGCTCTGATTTGCATGTCCACCTTAACTCATCGCTGGGCAGCAGAGGCAGCACAGGCTGCCTGAGGCTGAGCCCACAGAGCTCTGGTAGAACCACTCCAGTTTCAGGTCTTGGCTCCATGCACCTGCAGCATGTCCGTGACCAGATGGTGGTAGCTCTGCAAAGGTTGAAAGAGCTGGAGGAGCAGGTGAAAATCATCCCTATCCTCCAGGTAAAGATCTCAGTCCTTCAGGAGGAAAAGAGGCAGCTGGTCTCTCAGTTCAAGAACCAAAGTGACAGCGAGGGCATAAATGATGTGATCTGGAAAAGATCATACAGCATGGAAGGATCTGACATTGAGAACAAGTTGAATACTGAAGAAGAACTTGAAGGGATAGTGAAAAGTGACTGCTCTGACTTTACTGAGTTCAGACAACTGAATGAAGAGTTGCAGGCTTTAGAGAGAGCTATCAAAGGTGGACAGATGCAAGCATGGCACGGAAAAGGTCATAGCCCACTGCATGACAAGGCTATCACGTCAGTCACCGTTGGAACTGACAAAGATATGGATGTCACTTTGTCTAAACCCTCAAAAATACACAAATGTGTGTACACTGATCAGGTAGAGACAAGGTCTATAGCAACAGAGGTGTGTGAAGTTAATCTCGGAATTTACTCAGAACAGGAGGCAGAGCTTGACGCTCAGCAACTACTAAACGGTGCCTTAAAGGAGAGAATTTGTCAGTTAGAAGCAGAGTTGAAAGAATCAGCTCTCCAGACAGAGCTGACACGTCTGAAACTAGAGCTTCAGACTGCAGGAGCCAGGAACCGAGTGGACAAGGCCTGCTTAGCTAAACCATCCACTGAAAGCACAGGCACAGAAGCTAGGCCTCTCACCAAAAACCAGGGAGCGGGTAATCACATAGAGCTTCAAGATGCCAGCGCAGGAGATACAATAGAGGTAAAGACTGTTGGAGTATCTTGTGAGCCTAAGATGAAGACTGTTTGCATCGGCCCAGATGTTCCCATGAGCCACTGGGAGGTGAGGGAGCGAGTGGAGACCAGGGAAAAGGCCATGGGGGTCCAGGTTTTAACAAATACACAAGGAGTTGGGACTGAGATAAAGGTATGTGACGCAGAAAGCAACACAGAGGTGCCAATGGAGAATCTTGTGACGAAGAAAGAAAAGATCAAGCATCATTCAGTGGCTTGCGGAGATTGTTCTGTTGACGTTATCCTTTGTGAGGCCAAGGAAGTGGTTTCTCAAGGAATGACCACAGATCCAGTCAGAGGAGTTGACCTGGGAATCATGGCATCACCCCAGACAGCTTCACAGCGCACCAACACTGTATCCAGTTCAGTGTCTCGCTTTACCAACACCAGGCATGCCTTCAGCGCTGACTCCAGCACGAATACGCTCCTCAGTACCCAAAACAAGCACACCAACACTGCTCACACTCCCACTCGGTCAGTGTCTGTAGGCAACAGGGTCCGAGACGTCCAGTGCACCGCAGAAACCCGTACGATTGGTATAGGTACTGCAAACGTAGTAGAAAGTTTTTTTAAACAAACACCAGAGACAGCGATGAAGGTAACTCGAGACACTGGTGTTGGGTACACAAACATTAATGACAATTTCCTGGTTGGACTGAAAACTCGAAATATGGCCTCTGGACCATCCCATCTTCCCGACCCTGTCAAGACAAAGAGTGTCGGCGTAGGGGAAGGGAGGATAAGGAATTTGTCCGTTTCATCCAGTGCACCTGGACAGAATTTCCAGCAACCTACACAGCCCCAGTGGGACCATGAGCTGAACCATTACATAGAAAAGATGCACAGGCTCCTTAAGGAACATGGAGACCTGCTCACAGAGGAC
>NW_007577797.1:691910-717671 GCF_000690725.1 Stegastes partitus
CGACTGACGGTTACAGCAGCCGAGGAAATACCAGCCCTAATGTGTTCTGCAACAAAAAAGCTGCAGTACAAGGAGAGACAGAAATCCATCGGTTCAGTTCACAACCAACAGGTAACACTAGAGGTTTAGTTAGATTTAAAGGTACCTTGTGGAGTGTCTTCATTAACAGTTGTATTTTAATTGAGCCAGAAAACCTCATAGGAATCTTCCGAGGCCTGGAAAACATTGGTAAAACTGATGTTTAGCTTAGCTCAAGACCAAGCTACACTATATTGTTTATGTTCACTTAGCATTTGCAATATTGCTTTCTGCAGTCAGAACGAATGTGTATTACACCACCTGTGCGTTTGCAAACAAAACTTTGCTCCAGTGTCACGAGTTGTCTAAAACTCCACTTGGTGCCACTAATGTGATAACTAGTCTTGTGTGTGTATTTAAATCTGAAGTGTCATGTGGGTACCATTCAAATCTATCCTCTTGTTTTCCTGCAGCCAACAGAGACTGTCAGTCTGCATCTCAAATTTCAGTTGACTCTTTCAAGTGTGACAAAGAAAATCCAGGAATCAGTCAACAGGGTGGTAATGATTCAGAAGTGAAAAAGATGATTAAACTGTTGGAGCAGCAGGCATTCTCAGCTCTGCAAGGTAATTATGCATGTTTGTGTTGATGTGTTATAGTCCCAAAAAAGAAAACATGAAGAATTCTGTAAACATTAGGTGGGTGAGAATAAAGTCCCTGCAAAAGTAATTGAAAATATTTTTAGTTTAAATGTATTTTACTTTGTAACCACTCCCGAGGCCCAGTTTAAACTTGCACTAGTTTCAGAGGAAGTGGCTGCCTTTGGCTTGGCAAGTTGACTTTCTGAGGGATACACTTGCAATGTTTGGAATGATATCTGGTTTTGGAAGGCGCCTCATACCACATAGCAGTTAGTGGCAGTTAGAGGGTCTAAAATTGAACGGCTTCGTAGGAGGAATGGGTGTAAGAGAATGCTGTCTGTTCTCAAATGAGGCTCTTAGACTCGTCATAATATATCATGTCCTGCCCAGACTGAGTCAGTGGGTTTGTAACTACTTTGTTAGATTTGTTGTATTTAATTAACTGTCTGCTGTATGTTAAGGTTGAGAGACAAGTACTTTATTATTGTTTCTAGACAGATCAACTAGTGCTGGTAAGCCTCGGTCTGTAATGAAGAAGCAGAATGGGGAGCAGTCCTGTAGCAGCAACAGAAAAAGCATGAAGTTTATGAAGGTGACTGCAGGGTAGGTATCTAATGACTGCACTAATATTTTACAGCTGGATTCTTGGATGGGATATTTCAATTGATATTTAGTGTGTTAAGCTTAGGTTGTGTTTTGACCTCAGATTGGACCTCATGTCAACCTACGAGCATGAAGAAGCAGAAGGAAGGGGAATTAAAACATTCAGAGAAGTTTCTCAAGATGGAATCCAAGCAAGAAGAGGGAAAGATGGTTCCAACAAGGGCCTGAAAGGGCCTGCAAAATTATATACACACCAGAGGTAATGTAGAAGAAGTCTAGAAGGGTTTAGAGTCACATAATCTCTCAGTTGTATAGGATTGTATTTAAAGGCCTAACTGCATGAGTCTTGATTACTATGTAAGTTCAACCTTTGAGCCTTCCTCTCAAGTCTTAACTCCCACCTTGTAACTTTTTTCAGGCATAAGTTAAGTGAAAGGATGTTTTCTGCTTGCCAAGCCTTAAAGACGCACCTGAGTGATGACACAGCTTTAACCAGCAGGGAATTGGTATGTTTTGCTCACTATATTCAGTATAAGAGTCACTGAGTGTATGTGTGCGCCTGTGCATACGTGCACATTTAATAGTATGTCCCTGGATGGGTGCGGAAGGATGTTGGGACAGGGTGTGTTCAAGCATGTCATTTAAAAAGACTTTGGCATTGGATTCAGAAAGCACAGGAATGTGTTGATGCAGTAATTTTCAGCCATGAATTCGGGAACAATGACTTTTCTAAGTGAGAGATGCCTCAGTTTTCACAATAATTTGGTAAACAGACGTAAAGAAAGGAACTCGAAACAGTCACAAAACTCTCAAGGTTTCTCTTTTTTGTATTTAAAATAGTGGCAAATTCTTCTTCCTTTACGATGATATTTTTTTGATTGTTATTGTGAGTTGTTGCTTTATTATGCTGTGTCTGTGTTCTTTTAGTCACATCCCTGTAATTACAGGATGTTCCTATCTATTCAAAGCTGAAATTGCTCTACACATTGAATTATGGCAGCTTTCAAGACATTTATGAGGATTCATAAAAAAAAACAACCCATATTGGTATTTTCTTCTCTTTGTGTTGTATTATGTTGTCCCTTACAGCAGGACTGTCTACAGACACTCCAGCAGGAGTGGTTCTCAGTGTCCAGCCACAAGTCAGCTACTCCTGACGCTGTAGAGGACTACTTATCTACGTTTCGGGTCATTTCACCCTTGGTGTTGCAGTACATAGTTAATATGGCTGACGGCAATGGAAACACAGCGCTACACTACAGCGTTTCTCACTCCAACTTTGGCATCGTCAGAAAGTTGCTTGATGCAGGTACACTGACACTCAAAGAGCAAGTACAGCTCATTATGTGTTGTAGCTTTTTCATCTTTTCTGTCCCTCCTCACTGTGAGAATTTAGCTTGTGTCACTGCAATTGGCACTTACAGTGAAAGAAGACAAACAGATGAATTATCCCGCTGGTGTTTTTTAACCCTCTGCATTTTCAGAACTACTATAACTACTAGTTGGGTTTTTAGTTCCACAACAATTAAGTTACAGACGAAGAATCAAAGGCACCATTTTATGCGGATGAGGCATCTTTTACAAATTAGCAGCACTGCATAGAGACCAGTGAAAGCTCTGGTTCAGTTTGTTGTATGTACACAATAATATGCTCTGTAATAGCCACTAGGGGGCAAAATACCAACACAGGGTGAGTTCCTCTGTTTGTGGTGAGGTACTTTCTACTTTGAGTATCTAAAAATAGCAAGTTTAATGTGCATTAAAATCCCCAGTACTGAATTAGGATGTTTTTTCTTCTATCTTAATGCTGCTGCCTAACCTTAGAGCAACAGTGCTCGTCACTACACAGTATGAAATAAGACACCAATACAGAACAATATAAAATTAGAAGTATTGATGACATGAAACCCTGACTGTTTAAACCAACAGGGCGAACAGAATACATTTTATTGACTGCTGCATAACCACTAAATGAGTTTACACCACACTAGAAAAGTGCATGCATGTCTTCTGGCTTGTGAAAGTTGCTGTTAAAATGCTTTATCGATCAAAAGTTCTGTAATAACAGAGCAGCGCCTGTTTCTGCTCTAACATTAGGCTTTGATTGCATAATTTTTTCCTATCACATCATTTTTAGATTTAGAAAAGTAAATAAATGCTTGCGATATTCACTTTTAAAGTCCTAATAAATTGTTTAACCTTTTCTTGAGCCCTGAATGGGTTTATAAGTGATTGAAGGGTTAGAAATATGAATAAAGGCAAGGCTATACAGAGGCTTCAATCAATACAAATTGAACAAAGAATACATGTCCTAGGGAATTATATGAAGTTGTCTGTTTTCCTTCCATCAGAAATCCTTGCTACAGCTTTTAAAAGAGATTGAACCTAAACCTGTGTGATCCAAAGGCAGGTGGAATAGAAAGATATAATGAACAAAAAAAAGAGTAAAACAAAAGTTGAACTACCTGTGTCACAAATACACACAGCAGCCACAACAATACAACTACCTGCCTAATATTGTGAAGTTTCCCCTTGTGCTGTCAAAACAGCTCTGACCCATTAGGGCATGAATGTGAACATTAGCCAGCCTCCTTTGGTGTCTGATAGCAGGACATTGGAAGATTGCAGGATTTCCCAGATACAACGCTGCATTCGAACAACATAGTCAGTGCTACACCCTTTACCTGGCAGTGGTTTTAATGTTGTGGCTGATCAGTGTATATTTACGGCATTAGGATGTTGCTTAAATTGAAGTGACCCTAAAAGGCAAGTGAAACTATGTTCAGAACGTCTTTGAAATGTGGTGATTACAAAAAAGAGCCCTGTTTGAAAGTGTGTTGAGGTAGTTTGATGCTCTACATTAGGCATCGAGTGACTGTTTCAGCAACTTATGTGTAAGTTCAGCACTTCTAAAATGCAGGTTTTCGAGGGCTTTTAACAGCATAGCAGCAGTTAAAGAACTGATAGTTGAGTACACTTTGAGCAAGACTGAAATATATTTGTGCCATTGCTACTGTGCAAATAGAGCATGGCTTTTGTAAGTACTGACATTTTTTCTGTGAATATACACCTGCACAAATGGGTGTCTTTGTTTTAGGGCAATTTTTTATTTTGACATTCGTACTTACTTTGCTGGTCCTAGTTGTACTCTCTGATACTCCTCTGTAAAAACTCCAAAACAGAAGCAGTTGTTGTGCTTTTCAATGAAATTCCACATCATTTAAGCACCAGACAAAAAAGCATTTAGTTTTGTACAAGTATTTGTTATGAAATAAAACTTAATGCAATCAGTGTAGTTGTTGTGAGTTTGCTACCAATAAATAATGAAATATGTTCTTTTTTCCTCCCCCCCCTTTGTTCCTATCTTTTGTTTTTCTGATTCCACCAATTGACCACCATCACTACAGAGGTGTGTAATGTGAATCAACAGAACACAGCAGGTTACACACCCATCATGCTGGCTGCACTCGCAGCTGTGGACAATCCAGATAACATGAGGGTGGTGGAGCAGCTGTTCACAAAAGGAGACGTCAATGCCAAGGCCAGCCAGGTCAGTCTGTTCTCAGGTAATGGGTGATGGTGTAATGTCCTCCTGGCAGATTCTGTTTTTGCATGTTGTGTCCATTTGCTGCTGAGGATATTAATAAAAAAAAAACCTTGTGATAACTTTTGCTATCATTTGAGTTACTTTACCTGCAGTCCAAATTTACTTCAGTTCAAGTCAATGTTATTTGTATAGCGCAGTTCTCAACATATGTCATCACACAGCGTTTAACATAGTAAGGTATAGACCTTACAAATTTAAACAGAGAACCCAACAATGAGCAAGCGGTTGGTGGGAAGGAACCAAGAAAAACCCAGAAAAATAGACAACAAACAAAACAATAATAAACACATGGAATTACTGAGAAAAGTATCAAGACCAAAGTATGTTGGGTCATAAAACACAGCTGGCATCAGAGTTTAGTGCAGACAAAAGTGAAACCGTTAAAAGGCTGTAAGACTGCCTCAACAAAGAAGCAGCCAGCATTAGGCTGCAGTAGCTAAACAGTGTCTGGGCGTTTTGCATATATATAATATAGTGATTGGGATAAAATATAATGATTTTCAGCTTAGACTGGGTTATGTTACCTGATGAAACCACGTGTCACAGATGAGTAGTTTAAGGACCGTTGCAAAATTGAAAAGCTAACAATTCTTTATGTATTTACAGTCTCTGACTGTATTTACAATCTCTGACTGTAAATACATGGTGTAATTTTGGAGATTTTTTTTAAGATAGCATGCCTCCACACCTTCCAAAATTTTGTTTTCTGCTCTTTTGTAAGTTTTCTGTCACCATCAAGTTAAAATGAAATTAGTTTTGCTGCAGTTTTCATAGCCATTCAATTTTAAATGTGAGTAATAAAGTCATTTTGTGCTTTACTGATTTTACACTCCTACGTGAACATTTCTGAAACTACAGTTTATATACTATCAGCTGTATACAATTTGCTACAAATTGTTGGAAATTACAGAGATTTTGCTTAAAGACTTCATCTATTGAACTCAGAAATGGTATTTATTATTATTAAATTATTAGTAGTGTTTATTTGTCATATATGTTTAAATATGTGCTTGCCTTTAGAGAAATTTTCCAGCTTAACATGTTCTACTCACATGTACACTAAGACAAAGATGTCAGGTTACGCAGACAATTCATTGGAAGTGTCTCAAAAATGACAGTCTTTTCTCAGTATCTGGTATTAAATCCTCTTAAAGAATTACTGAGCCCTCAAGGAGTGAAAAATTGCAGAAAGTAGGAACTGTTTGATTCCACAAACTAGATTTAAGCCTATATTTTAGTTATTAAATGTCTGAGTAGTGCAGACTCGCCATGGTTAACTCTATACTCTGTGTTTGCCTCCTGCTGTCCAGGCTGGTCAGACAGCTCTGATGCTCGCTGTGAGCCATGGCAGGATGGACATGGTACGGGCACTCCTGGCACTGGGAGCGGAGGTCAACGTCCAGGACGACGAGGGCTCCACGGCGCTTATGTGTGCAAGCGAGCATGGCCATGGTGACATGGTTAAACTACTGCTGGCACAGCCGGAGTGTGATGCCACCCTGACTGACAGTGTATGTGAGTCACTGTCTCTGCTCAGTGCAGCTTCTGTTAGCCTGGTGGCTTCAAGCTGAGACGTGGAAGTGTTCCAACTTTTTACATACTGTATTACAAAACCAGAGAGTGAACATTTGTCAGAGAGACAATGAGAAGCTGTGTTTAATTCAATATGTATCCAGTAATGCTGCCTTTTTTCATTTGAAAGTGTGAAATGAACAGCAGAATCTCTTCTAATGTTGATGTTTTTGTGTGTGAACAGGATGAAAGCACAGCCCTGTCCATCGCTTTAGAGGCAGGGCATAATGACATTGCAGTGCTCCTTTATGCTCATGCCAACTTCTCCAAAGGACCGACAGGGGTATGTGGGGTCAGCATTTCCACACCAACACTTAAACTAATTGTACAGGTCATTTTCTTTATTTTTTTACTAGCTTTCATGTTAATAATGTGTGCGTATTTGTGTGTCTTTACAGTCTGTTGCTCGTCACAGTGGCAAGTCTCTTTCTACTTCTGGCGGAAGAAATATCTTTGAATGAGCGGTTGCCCCAAAGCCTGAAGTGATGCTTCATGAATCATATTTATGAGGTGATTCAATATCAAAGGATTTTAACAGGCACTTACCAAGTTAGCCAGAGAGATTGTATCAGACTCATAATTCACCATGTGACAGAATGCTAGTTATTCCCCAATGGCACGCATACAAGTGTAGCATTTGCATAATTTGAAATCATGTGTTTTATACTGTATATCAGAGGATTATATATGCATGACAGAGTAGTACTGCTATTCTATATTCATAACATAGTCAATAATGTTGTGTCCTGCAGTCATTATATTCTTGTTTCTTTAACTATCTAAATTCTTTTTTGTTACTTATTTAGGAAAAAGGTAAACTTTAAAAGCTTTATATATTCATATTTTTATTGTAATGTATAAAAAAGGATTTATTTGTATTTATAAGTTTATGCTTTTATCTCTATATACTGGTTTACTAGAACATTCATGATGCATAATATATAATTGAAACATGTTCCATTCTGTCATTCTATCAACCAAAACCACAACTACATGCATTAGTCGTGCAACTGCAGTGCTGCTGATGCAAATGAAGAATTATGGGAGGTGTTTGATGTTGATGATATGTAAATAAATATTTCAGCACCTTGGGAAATATACTTATTGCTTTCTTGCTGAGAGCTAGATGAGAAGATTGATGTCAATTTCCAATCTTATAAACATAAATCTAGAGCTAGTAGACTGGAAACAGAGAAACAGCCTGGTTGGCTTGCAACCTCACAGTGAGGACACAGCTCCAGAAAGTCACTCTGCCCTGTCCACAAATCGCCAGGCACGTAACCGCCCATGAAACAACAACTTGTCATATTTACACTTTGGTTTATGTACAGAGACAGCAAACAGGATAGAACGTGTGAAGAGCTTTAGATGTGCATCTGTTTACCTTTTCACACAGCCAGCTAGGTGTTGCCTCCTATTTCCAGTGTTTATGCTAAGCTATTCTTATCACATGCTAGCTACAGCTTCATGTTTAGCACCTGTCCTCCCCCAACAACAAAACCCTACAGGTAGTTTTGCAAGCAATTTATTATTACCTGTATTTGCATTTTCAAATCAGGCAACCTCATGTGATTTAGAAATGAGTCCCTCACATCTGTGTTTCATGCAGTGCAGTGGGATAGGCAGAGTCTTGGTTTTAGTGTAATTTACTGACATTATCTGCAAATATGACGTTAACAGGCTGCCACATAGCAACTGTTGAGCATGTTGAAAGACACCAAAATGTTCTTTAGCAGGTCCAGCCATGCACGTCAGCCATCCCATCATCCTTTGAGATTTTGCTCCTCTTAGCTGGTTCTTGCTCTGAATGGGTCTCCACGCTGTGTGGCAACAAAATGCCGTCGAAACATTTGTCTATAATAATCAATGCAGGCTTCATACTTCTAAGAGCTGGAAAAGGGCAAAAGAAAGGTGCGAAGAAAACAAAGAAGTCATAGCAAAAAAAAATTAAAATGACCCCAAATCACAGAGATGCCAATTTATAGAACTTCTGTGTTTGATGGGTAATTTGAAGTGGATTTTTCCTTTTACATTATTGACACAGAAGATTTACGATCTGTTCTGAAGCTAAACAACTAGACCAGGTAGCTTCTTGCCTTACCTAACTAAACAGCAGGTGAAAACCACCCCTGTGTGTAATTTGGTCACTTTTTCAAACACACCTCTGTGTTGATTTAGTATATGGATAATATCAGACAGGAGGAGCAAGTCACCAATAAGGTTGGAGAGCTGGTTGGGTTTAACAGTGGGACAAATACTGAACGATCAATTTTCTCATCGTCTCACTTTACAGCAAGAAAGTAATTAGGCCTATTTCCTAAAACTCTGAACTACCCCTTTAAGTGGCCTCTATGTTACAGTAGATCATTTTGACAGTGGTGAAGGATGGACGGCTCAATGTTGTCTGTTCTGTGGTTATAGTGACATCTTATCATTAATTGCAAAGGTTTCCAGTCATTGTAGGATTTAAATATTAAACAATTGTTTAAGTTAAATAGACAATTTTACACGAGTTACCCATTATTGTTGTCAATTTAATGAATGCAATCCAATTAAAATTATGAAAAATATAATTTCTTGTAGTGTTCTATGCTTGGTAAAGATACCTCAAAATAGTTTTGGAGTTCGTTTCTGCAACGTCTCCACTTCAGAACAATGACTGTATACAAAGATGGACAAACCCTCCATGACGTCACCCACTGGTTTCCTGAACAGCAGTTGTGAAGGTCAGTGTGGCCAGTGTGACTCCTTCTAACTTCCGGCTAATTCAAAAATAAGCAAACACGCGTAACGTGAGTGGAGCTGATGTGGGCCAGTTAAAAGTATGTGGGCCTTGGACTGCCTGGTGATGGTACCTACCTCCTGCTCAAAGCAGCCATGGCCTTAATTATGCATTCAGTTTTGATATAGTCCAAACTCCTAAGTTATATAAAAACTTGGCTCCTGTACAGTTGTCATGAACAGTGAAATTAACAAAAAGAACCCAAAAAAATGTTTTTTGCACGAGGCTGCAACCTTTTTATTTCAGTCGTGAAGTTGAGCATCTTAACATGGCGGTCTATGGGGATAGACTCAGCTTGTGAGCCAGCCTCAAGTGGACATTGGAGGAACTGCAATTTTTGGCACTTCGGCACTGACATTGACTGCAGACACCTCAAGAAGCAGCAAACAGAGATAGGTGTGTGTCTTTTTGTTCTTTTTTTGTTTAGATTCTGCAAGTTTCAATTCTAGCAGGTTTCTTAAAATTTCTCTTCTTTTTTTTTTTAAATAACTCAACCTTCCTGTCATCATTTTGGGCAGTATAAGGACAACCATATGAAAAAATACCTGTTCAGCCTTCAGTGTATCATTAACACGTCTCCCATTTTTCAGTCTGGCAGATACCAATTTTGTTCTCCTCTAAGACAGGAACAGCAGACCCCTCTCACCTCCCTGTTTCCTCCCCTCACCAGGTATTGTCCTCTGTGTTCATCCCGTCCCCACTTGTTTGACTCCTAATTCTTTCAGAGAGCTTGCACTGACTATTTCATGAAGATGCTTTAAATTTTAAACACTTTTTCAAAAGACGTCTGTAAATGACTGGTTTATTAGTTGGCTTTGTGACCTGACACTGAAAATTCCAGCCTGGAAAACTGATCAAAGTCTCCTTTGCTCTGTTGCTGTTTGCAGTACTGCAAATTAAAACAGAATTTTAGCTATGAATAAGCCATAAATCATTCATCAAACATTCAAAATAACCTGTGCCCTACAGTTCTGGGATGTTTTCATGAATATTCCTTAGGAGTTTCAGTGGTGCAAGAAGAAAGTAAACAGGGTGATAATTCAGTTTTATAACACTCCTGCAACTGAGACACTCTTTGTTTCATTTTGCACAAAAACACTGTTGGTGTGAACATGTGATAAGCTATAAATAAGAAGGAATCATAGAATAAGATGTAGCTCAATTTTTAAAGTGTGAAATGTTTGTTTTTTTTCTTCTATATTTTGTATCATTTGCAGCAATCCAAAGCTATTTTTGTCCGATATTTACATTAGTGGAACATGCAGTGACACAGTGGGTTGTCTTCCTGTCCCTTTTCTGCATCCACCCACATAATTTACATTTTACCTATTTCCATGGCTTTTAAAAGTGGCGTTTGAGTGTACAAGATAGAAAGCTTGTATGAAAAGACAGAGTATAAAATTATGTTGTCATTTACGGCCTGCCGCCGCACTCTCTTCCCCCTGTGTCCCATTCCTGAGAGCTTGTGTGACTGAGAGCACTCTGAGTCATTTCCCAGCAACAGCAATAAAATACAATGATATACAAGGTCCAACATCAAAATTTGCTGTTGCCATGGTAACAGTCAGCAGTTTTGAGCAAGTGGTTCTTAGGAACATAATTTTGAAATGATATCTCTATTTCACTGAGGTTGGCTGATCCAGTCATTTAATTCAGCCTATTATCGGAGAAGAAACGTCACTACATGTACTTGTTCGAATAGATGTGGTATAGGCTGTGTGGAAAAAACAAAGCAGATATTTTTATTTTGTTTTTTTTTTACATAAATGAATGTGATGTGAAGCTGACATGCATGAAAAATGGGCTGTCATAATTTCATGCCATTTAATCTCCATGTAAGCTGAGCCCAGACATGCCATCAACAAACGCTTGTTTCGGTGAACACAGTACATCTGTATCCACTGCAATATGTTGCATGTTCTTGACATCTGCTGCCTTATGATTAATTTGGTGGCTCATGATTTAATTCTTCAGGCCTGGAAGTGGTGCAGCACATCTTTGTGTGTATGTTCCTGCAGCTCCGTAGTCATCTATTGTCTTGGCTCCGCAACATGTGCCTCTTTTCATTCCACAACGCAATGCATCCTCCTGTTTCCCAATTAAGCTCACATTTATCAGATACCACATTAAAACCTCTGGCAGTTGAAGTGAGTGAAACTGATCGTCTAGTCACTGTGGCACCTGTCAAAGGATGAGATATATATTATGCAGCATGTGAACAGTTGGTTCTTGAATGGGCTGGAAACAATGGGCAAGTGTAGCCATCTTAAGCGACTTCTGGCAGTGTGCTGGGAAACCTTGATTTCTAAAATTCATGTGAACGTTAATTTGACACATTTCATAAAAACATTGCCAAACTAAGACCAGTTTAATCCCACAAGAAAACTGCATTCTTAGCTTTCATTAGCTTGCAGCTGGACTACTGTAACTCCTTTTACATTGGGAGGACACAGTCCAACCTTACCCGACTACAGTTAGCTCAGAATGCTGCTCCCAGGCTTTTGCCTGATACTTAATTGGATAGCGCATCACTTCTGCTCTGTCACACTTGCCCTCTCTGCAAGTGAAGTACAGAACTGAGTGTAAAATTTTACTGTTTGTTATTAAAGTCCTTAATAGCTTAGCTCCGCAATACATTACTGATATGTTTATTCCTTTTTCTGCCCCTAAGTCACTGCGGTTTCTGCTTCTCTCAGTCCTCCACTCACGCTTTAAAACCAAAGGCGGTTATTGTACCCAGGCATCTGGAACACTCTCCCACTCCACATTAAATTCTAAGCCACCATTGGCAATTTTAAATCAAAAATACAGGCTCACTTTTTTTCCTCTCGCTTTCAGTTCTTCCTAAAGCTGCTCTCATAGTGTCCACTCTGAGTTTCTTTTTATTGCCCTGCTGTTTTGTAGTGCTCAGATTTTACTCAGTTTTCTTTCACTTTTTTTTTGCTATTATAGATCCGCCTCTTCTTTAATCTAGCCAATATGCGTTACCTTGGCTATTGTTCTTACAGTTACCGTCATGTGTTCATCCATATCATTCCCTGTGACTCGACCTCATGTACCACCTTCCTAAACATTGTTGTAGACCACGCACACCCCTACATTACAATGGTATTCCCTGATGGCAGTGTCCCCTATCAGCAGAAAAATGCTCCCTGCCACACTGCAAACATTGTTCAACAATGGTTTGAGAATCATATATCTGCAGGATAAGCTTAAAAGTCCAGTTCACGGAGGCCTGACGTTATGACTTGCAGGATCTGCTGCTAACGTCTTGGTGGCAGAGGACACCTTCAGAGGTCTTCTGGATTCTATGCCTTGATGAGCCAGAGCTGTTTGGCAGCAAAAAGGGGGAACTACACAATATTAGGCAGGTGGATTTAATGTTGTTGCTGACCAGTGCATATTAAATCTTATTACATATTATAAAGACCAAGTAATAACTGGTGCTGTGCCATATCGTAAAACTGAAACTAAAAGGCTTTGCAAAACAGTCCAGTGTACTTGTACTTAAACCCTGCAACCAATCTGATGTTGATGAAATGTTGTTGATGGTTTCCTGGATCTTGATCCTGAAAACCTAAAACTCAAACAAATTGGTAAAAGCAGTTTTAGCACTCTGACAAGACATTCCAACACAGTGTGACGCTTCGATTTGGCGTGGAGGAGGATTCTGACTAAATTTAGTCAAATGTGGCTCCATCAGCTGTATTTCATTTAGATCGCACAAGTAGAGCCTATAGATTCAGTAAAAGGCCCTGATCAATGACTCTTACTCTGAAGAACACTATTTTCATTGTGTTTTTGTTAGTGTTGCTTTTACTGGTTTGAAGAGGGCGGGTTCAAATAAAAAACCTGATGTCACATAGGCAGCAATTAGGATTTAGTAATATATAACTTAAAGCACCTATGATCAATACTTTCATGACGTTAATGGATTGAATGGCTTTGTGTTGCGTGAAAGGGGTCATTCATCGTGCTGTAGTTCCCTTCAGTTCTACGGAGCCTTGTACAGCCTTTCCAAGTATGGTTTTAGTTTTCTTACTCAAAACTGTTCCTTCTCTTGTAATGTTGTTTTTGGTCACAGCATGCAGTTGTGGGCTACCTGCCCAGCACCAGATGAGCTTGTGGAACATTTAGGAGCTAAAGGGCCAGATACAGTATTTCACTTTTAGTTGAGAAATAAAAGAAGAGTGATTAGTGGACCTAAATCATCAGATGGCCAGCAATCAATCTGCTCAGGTGTCTGCTGGGTATTTAAATAGGCAACTGTTTGTTAACACCTTCCTTGGCAACAGCACTACCAGATGGCAGTGGCCATCCCCAACAGGACAATGCATCCTGCCACCCTGCAAGAACAGGCCAGGAACAGTTCAAGTAACATGAGGAAGAGCCCAAGGAGTTGACCCAGCCTCCAGACTTCCTGCATCCTAATCTAATAGACAAGCCACCACAAGTCCAACCCACAGAAGCAGCATGGTGTAACCTACAGGACCCACAGGATCTGATCCAAGGTCATGGTGCCAGAAACAGCAGGACAACCCCAAAGGTCCTGAGACCATGCTTTGATAGGTCAGAGATGCTTTAGCGGCCTAAGGAGGACTTATACAAGTGGTGGTGTTAATGTGTACGCCACTGTTGTGTTTAGAGCTTGGTCTGCTACCACCCAGTAACAAAAAAACAAAACAAAACAAAACCCAACAATGCTGCTTTAAAGAGAAACTTTAAGAAGGAAAGGCCCTGTTCTCTGGGGAACCCTGTGGGGGGTGCTGGGGCTGTTGCTATGAGCCCAAAGTCAACCACGTTCCCAGTGAGTGTTGGCCCTTATCTCCAATTTTGTTTGTCATATTCATGGTAAGGATCTTAAGGTGCAGCTGGAATGACTCAGAGTTGCATCTTTGCTTTTTACAGATGACATGGTTCTGTTAGCGTCATCAAGCTGTGACCTTCAGCGCTCACTGGGGTGGTCTGCAGCCTAGATGATCATCAGTACCACCAAGTCTGAGGCCATGGATCTCTGCTAGCAGCTGGTGGATTGCTCTTTTTGAGATAGGGATGAATTGTTGCCCAAGGGAATTGAGGAATACGTCCGTATGTTGTTCATGATTGATGGGAAAATGGAGCATGAGATGGGCTGACAGATTAGGGCAAAGCCCTCGATTTACCCTTTGGTCTTCGTTTCAAACTTAACTCATGGTCATGAGCTCTGGGTAGTGAATAAAACAATGAGGTTGTGAATTCAAGCAGGTTTCCTCTGTAGGCTGGCTGGGCTCAGCCTTGGAGACAGGGTGAGGAGGTCAGATGTCTGGAGGGAGCTCAGAGTGGAGTCGCTGCTCCTTCGCAGCAAATGGAGCCAACTGAGGTGGTTTGAGTGTCTGATTAGGATGCCTCCTGGGTACCTTCCTTTGTAGGTTTTCTAGGCACATCCTCTTGGGGTAGACCGGGACACAATGAAAGGATCACATGTCTCATTAGGACTTGGAACACCTTGGGATCCCCCAGGAGGAACCTGAAAATGTTGCTGGGATAAGGGACTTCTGGAATGACCTGCTTCGTCTGCCGCCACCACGACCCGACCCCCGGATAAGTAGAAGAAAATGGACTTAGGCTTTGAAAAGTAATTCTTTTGTTCAACATACAGCTCTCGTTACACTTTATTTTCATACTCTTTAGCCTAACCTGTCATCATATGAGATGCCAATAAGTCATCGCTGTGTGTAGAATGTGCTTTCGTTGCCCACAAGTGGCCAGACAAAATAAAATAAAACAAATCAGTTCTTGAAGGTTTAGGATGTGATGACAGTTGTGGGCTCTTTTGCTCATGCTGATCAAACCACACACACAAAATCTGAAGCAGATTAGCTGGAGGTTGATGGGGTTTGTATGCCTGTTGAACTGTTGATTATTGAGTCCCATATATTTAATTTAATCTGTACAGAAATACTTTAGTTAACAGGGACTTTATAGAAAGGTCAGTGTATTTCATACATCCTATTGTGATAAAAATAGACCAGCGTAACTGCAATTAGGCTATAAGAGCAAGAAAAACACTGTAACTACCACCTTAAGTATGACAAATGGCCTTGACCAGCTGCTACAAGATTGACTTAAGTGCATGGCAAAGCAGTGATGGATTTCCTGCTTAACTCATGTACATCTTTTCTCTCTGTTTCCATTGAATTCCATTCGCAGCTGCTCTGTTCCTGCAGTTGCCAAGTTTCTACATTGTACAAAAGGATTAAAAAAATGCTCTGTCTTTATGAGTTTGGCCTTATCTGAAGAACCTGCGACAGAATCCGTGATGTACATGTGCCTGGTTTTCTTGTATGTTCTTTCCTGCGGTGGGAGTTTGAACATGTGCTGTTTTCGAGCAGCTTTTGCACATTGTTGGGAGGGGGAGAGAAGAAAAAAAAAAGGAAAACTCAAATTGCTTCACAGAATCCAGATGTGTTCAAACATCAGCCCAAAGTAGAAAAAGTGCCCTGTTTTGTTTTTTTGTAATGCAGTTGTTACAGCCCAGCAGCTCAGTGTTGCAGAGCTGTTTTTCCTTTTGCTGTCTTGGCTGAGGAATTAAGTGTAATCTGAGTCAATATTTATGCATTAATCACCCTGCTGGAATTCTGAGGCTGCACATACAAAACGTGCTCTCACTGTGGACGCATATTTCTAACATCCCCTGCCCGCATGTGTTGATCTAAAAACAGCCCGTTCCCTCTTTAAAAAAAAATGCAATGCAAAATTTTAAAGGAATAAAAAAAAAAAAAAAAAAAAATGGACCCGATAACTTTAACAGCGGGGTAGGAAGAGAGAGAAAAAAAACGTCTGGCAACAGTCGATATTAAAAACATGCAGAGGGAGACAAGCTCGGGGCCTTCCAGAGTCAGGAAAAAGACTTCGGAGAGCTGCAGACAGGAGATGGGTATGGCATTTGTATTTTCCCCCAGCCCATTGATTTGTATATGAAAACATAGCGCTTTTATTCTCCCCCCTTCTGGGCTCTGCTTCTGAGTGATCAGCTGATGAAGAGACTAGCAGCTCGCCGCTATGCTGGCTTGCTAATTCTCTCCCCCACAGCTGCAGCCGATCCTGATAGCCAGCCTGCAGATTGCAGTCAGGTAAATATCCTCCTCCATGTCTTTTCTTCTCAGGCTCAGGATTCAGCCAGGGTACATCGCATGGGAAGAGAGGAAGAGATGGATAAAATGTGTGTGCGTGCGTGCGTAAATGTCTATGTGTGTGTGTGCGCGCGCGCGCCAGGGAAGGAGAGCGAGTGTCTGTGAGTTTATTCGTGTCTGTCTGTGTAAGTGTGTGTAGTGCGTGTGTGTGTGTGGTGTGTGTGTGTGTGTGTGTGTGTGGTGTGTGTGAGTAAGAGCAGGGAGAGAGGGAGTGTGTAGGTGTGTGTTGTAACAGATGAGAGGGAATCTTTGCCAGATTAGTCAGGGAAGAGGCAGGCTTGTTAGGAGATAGCACAGGCATGGAGCATCACATGCACACACTGACACCCTTCCACTCACACATGCACAGTCAATCAGGCAGCTCTCAGCTGTGTTATACATCTTTGAGGATTACCCCTCTATCCCTCCAGTATTCCGCTGGAACGATTGCAGCCCCTTAGAGAGAGTAGCGGGGCTTTCAAAGCACCACATTTGAGCCGAACGATGATGAGCAGGATTTCTATTGTTGCCTCTCTAGTGTTGTTGTCTCCTCTAACTCTGCCATGTCTTTTTGCTTGGAAGTGCAGGCATGATTTAACATTACTGTCTCACCATCAGCTATATTTATTTTTGTATTTGTTATTGTTTGTCAGTGATAATTCTGCATGATACTGTTCCTCTTGACAAATGTGTGCAAAATACATCTCAGCTCGCTTTTCGTCTCTGTCCTTGAGAAATCCATTTTCACAAGTGCATGCTCTTTTATATGATGCTGTGTATTCTGTATGATCCTCTGTGATTGATGCATCAATATTCTGTTCGGATTGGACAGCATGCCTTCTCTATTTCCTCCCTCTTCTCCCCAGCCGGGTGGCTGCTGCTGCTGCTGCTGCTGCTGGTGCTGGTGGTGCTGCTGCTGCTGCAAGAGCTGCTCTTGCTGCATGCATACTCATGTTTCTGGCCTCTAATTGCCTTTGTGAAAAAAAACACAGTGGTTGCTGCAGATATTCGGAAAAGGAGCGATGAAATGCTCAGAAAATAATTCAGCAGGCGCCCCTCGTCATAGCCACACACCTAAAGTCATGTTGCCATCTCGTTTTCGTGCACCAATTCGAGTGCAAACCAGGATAATATGGATTAATATTTATTGCACTGTAGCATTTTTAGACTCTTACAACATGGCTTCTTCAAATTTATTCACATTCATTGTGCATTCAAAAAAAAAAATCTGCATCCCCTTGATAATCATCTGACATCAAAGCCTCCAGATAAAATAATCTGTCCTAAATTTGCAGAGACAGCGCAGCAGTTGGGTCGCTCCAGTCCATGTAAATTCAGATGCTGTTGTAATAAATAAATAAATTCCTGTTTCATTTGAATACAAAACCATACTGGGTAATTCTACATTCTTGAACTCCAGCCAATACTGCTAATTAGATGAAGACTGGGAGTGCTTTAATTTGGGGGTTTTAGGCTGAGAATCTATAGCTGCTGTCTGAAGTGCTTCAGGTTTCTGTCTTTGAAAGCATCCACTGTGTGTAGCAGTTTCTGAGAGCTGTCACATGAAAGTCAAAGGAAGAGTTAAAATGAAGAGTTTTGAATGGAACACACTCACAACTCTTCTTAGTTCCTCTCATTCACCAGTTGTTATTATTCATGAAATGCAGAAGTATGAACTGAACAACAAAAGAAGAGTGGCTCAGGCTGTGTGTGTGTACAACATATATACCGAGCATGTTTTTCATCATGCAGCGTTTCATCCACCTTACTCTGTAAGTTTCTTTGAGTTTGTTAGATTTTCACACCCATTGTTCTTCTTCCTGCAGCCTGAGGCAGCAGAGAACGGTTCCCTGGAGGACATGGAAGAGGACATCAGTCTGAAGAAGCGTAAAGGTGATCACCATGGAGAGAAAGAGCTGCAGGCCGGGCAAGAAACTGGCGAAAAGGTCAAACGGAAGCGAGGACGCCCGCCAGCTGAGAAACTGCCTCCAAATCCACCTGAACTCACCAGAACACTGAACACGTTGGTGGATATGGTCATCAACTACAAGGATGGGTGAGGGCTGTCAAATATTTGTGGCCTGTGTCTTGACACTGTGATGCAACTATACTACTGCTTGTCTAAATACATACAACGTTATGTTTCTTTATAAAACATATGAAACTTGATATCAAAATGGTCCCATTTTATTATCCAAAACACTGATACAATCTAGTAGCACTTTTTTCATGCTCATGAGACTTTTATTTCAGTAACAAGTCAACTATATAGTTTCCACAAGTTGCATCAGACTGTACTCGTGATCATCACTTAAAGGTCCCATGTTGTGGCCAATAATGAAAGTCTCACGTACCCAGAATGTGTCCTTCAAATTTTCACCTCAAAATACTGTAGAGATGGTTAATTTGACCATGACTGTGTAACTCCAGGTTTTAGTTCTGCTCTAAACGGGCTGTTTCGGTGTCTGTAGCTTTGCATGCAGCTGAGCTGCTGCTGTCTACACCTTCTTCAAGAAGAAGACGCTCTCTGTGTCTGGTATTGACAGCATCAAGCTAAACAGTTGACTGTACCGCAGCCGACATAAGTGTGAGACCAGGACTTTCCATCTTTCTAACTTTCTCTTTGAGCGATAATTTTAAATTGAAATACAAAAAAAAATCACTGCACAAATTCATTGTTTTTATGTAGTGAGTTTGTCAGACAGTGTTGGGGTTATAAAATCAGTTTATTAGTGAAGCAGAGCTGCAACTATGACGTGATTGCTGCGTAACATGTAGTCTTAATGGGCTGCGTTTCAGTCACGACAACGGAGACAGAAATATATAGAAATACAGTCATGACTCGATAATCCGACACTAAATGTAAAACCTTCTTTTATGTCGGATAGCAAGGCTGTCAGATTGTCAAGACGGAGGTCGAGATGCAAGGAGGGCTTGATGCTTGAAGGGTCATTTGTTGTTAATATATTGTTCATTAGTTGTTATAAAAACTTGGTGGGCTGGTCCGAACAGCACTTTCTGGTATCTGGCCCAATTAATGATGAATATCCGAATATTCTGCATGGTCAAGGGGTATGCTTCCACTCCGGGGGGGGCGCTCCTATGGGAAGGAAGTGGCCAGAACGCACAGGCAGTACTGATGCTAGTTCAGAATAGCGGTCACAGTTCTGTTTCCACCGGCGCCACTCCCCCGCTGCCACAACCATCTGTGTTTACTTCCGTAAACACTGAGCACGCTCGTTGCGTGTGATGTCGTTGTGTCCTCTTCTGCGCATGTGGGACACTTTTGGGTCGTATGAAGTTCACACAGCAGATCACATACAGGTCGCATTTAATTGGAAATGTGAACGAACTAGCAGAAAATCAGATTTCACAAAAAAAATCTGAATTGAGCATTAAGTCTTGCAGTCTGAACGTAGCCAATCTGTTTGATCGTTAAGTCAGATAGTACACCATAAAATGGCATGTCGGAGTCGAAATCCAAGGCTGTCGGTAGGTTCAGACTATTTTTCATGGGTTCCGTTCATTTTTCCTGAAAACCTGTTGGACAGCAAGGTTTTCGGATTGTTGCGGGTCAGATTATTGAGTATGAGAACAGCTTTATTAGGAATTTGGTTGTATTGAAACGCAGGTTGTGTGAGCACAGAGAGCAGGAGGGAAATAAACAGATGTAAACGGCTGAAACCAGCTGGAGTTAAGTTGCATTGAAGGACAGCATGCAAAATGAACAGCCTTTAATTTACACCTCCACGTTTCTAACAACCACAAAACGCAATAAAAATGGATTTTCATCACATGGGACCTTTAAAGCTGGCATCCATATGTTATTTTTTTTCTAATAAATTAGTGGTGGTTTAATTTTGGAGCTAAACTAAGAGTTTCCAGAATAGCAGTTCTGTGAGGCACAGTGGTGGTGCTTTGAGCTAAAATGCTGGCACCAGCATTTCTCTTACTACTTGCTCAACTTCAGATGTTGTGCTCTTTCAACATAATAATTCAATAGATTTTGAAGCCAACCTGCCTTTGAGGTTATAGTGTCAGCGAGTCACTTGGGCCCGTTTTTGAATGCTGTTTTTATCAGTTCAATCAATCAGTGCAGCATTCCAGTTGGAGTTGTGGTGCCATTGTTATTTATAGAGGAAACGATTTAGAGCTGGTGCTTGCGAGAAAACAATATTAAATTTATTCTTATGTCTGAGGATAACAAGATAAGGAAAGACGTCAGCTGAGGCACCACTGTGACCTCCAGATGATCCAATGATCAAACCTTTTTATGGACAAAATGAGATTAAGCAAAACTCGACATTGTGCTTCCAGGTTGGGACGACAGATCAGCAAAGGCTTTGTGCAGCTTCCCTCTAAGAAGGAAGTACCCGAGTACTACGAGCTGATCCGAAAGCCTGTGGACTTCAGAAGGATCAGGGTATGTGCCACTGAACACCTTCAGAACTCGTATACAGATTCCACTTGTATCTTGTCTTCTGAGACAAATCAAAGAACGGATAGATGAAACTCCAGCAGATACATAATACATCAAAAGAAGTTTGAGTGGCTTTACTGTTTTCAAAAACTTCTTTTAACAAATACTAATTGAGAGGATAAGCCAAATAGTGCAGGTACAGTTCATTTTAAATTCACTTACTTGGGATATTCTGAGATTTACAGCTGAAAATAAACACAAAATAAAGCAGTGCACTTTAAATATATGGAGAAGTAGTTTGTGTGTGCCAAAGATAAAGAGTTAGTTTGAGATTTGCTTGACTTGAATAAAGCCTTGGTGTGTGTGTGTGTAGATTCTCAGTCATCCAGGTCATGGTGATCCTAAGTGCTCCTACGTAAAAAGCAACTGGACTTCTGCTTTTTGGTTCTTGAAGACATTTCACCTCTAATCCAAACTGTTTCCTTAGTTATCTGACTGATGGACAATCCCAGGTATTTCTTCTCATCCCCAAATCCACAACTTTAGGCTGGTTAATGACCTGGAGGTGGTCTGTGGAGGGATCCCAATACCGTGTTATGCGTACCTGATGAGTTGTGCTGTAGACCTCCTCCCCAGTTTAACACAGATGGCTTCCTTAGCACCTCTCTCCGGTCATCTGTCTTCCTGTCTAACAGGTGTACGTTGCTGTTCCTCAAGGCTTGTGAGTCATGGCTGTTAACACACCATGAGCTTTAGGGGTTGAGATAAATACCTGGGCTGCAAGGTGGCGCAGTTAGTAGCACTGTTGCCTCGCAGCAAGGTCGCCGGTTCGTGTCCCAGTGGGGGCACCCGGGATCTTCCTGCATGGAGTTTGCATGTTCTTTCTGTGCAGCGTGGGTTCTCTCCAGGTTCTCTGGCTTCCTCCCACAAGTATTGATTGGTATTAACTGGTGATTCTAAATTGTCCATAGGTGAATGTGAGTGTGCTTGGTTGTCTGTCTCTAAGTGTAGCCCTGTGATAGACTGGTGACCTGTCCAGGGTGTCCCCTGTCTTCACCCTAGGTCAGCTGGGATAGACTCCAGTCCCCCGCCACCCTAGTGAGGATTAAGCGGTGTATAGATAATGGATGGATGGACAAATACCTGAGACTCACTTACCTAGAACTGAGGACATCTCTTGGATGAGAGGTGAAACGTCTTCAAGAACTAAAATGAGACGTCCGGTTGTCTTCTACTGAAGCACTTGGGGTTGACTTGGAATGTTTGTTTTTTGGCTTGAGCAGGATCACATTAAGTAAGTCTTTTAATTTAAGTTTGTCTGTCCCTTTATATTTTATGTCTAGCTCTTAAATGTATGGAAAGCTAAACTCCACAAAGCTGTGCTAAGATGCTGATTTGAGCTACACACCAACATGCTATCATGCTGATGTTAGGCGTGTATGTTGCTTCTGTGCACCATTATAATTTATAATTCTAAAACTATCCCCAGCCAATGCCTGAGAGAATCAGGGGATCATTTCGATAGATCTTTCGGGAACCATTCTTGTCTGTTCCAATTTTCTTGGCAATCCATTTGCTCGCTGTTGCAAAATATCAGTGTGGACCAAGTTGGCTGACCAAATTTACCGTTATTATAGGAACATCATCTTTATTGCTTGATAGAACAGAGAACAATATGGCAAACCAAAATCTAGATGTCAACAATAGTAAACAAGTAAACATATTTGAATGACACAAACAACGAATTTGACTCCACACCTCATAAAAATTGACAGAAATCCCTACCAGCTAAGTAAAGAAGAATGAAATAGTCATATGCTAGCTCCTTTGATTAATATTTACTTATTGCATTTCGACCTGCTGTGTATTCACCTCACATGAAGCGACACAACATATAAAACGTCCTGCTAAATCAGCCAAAACAACGGGCTTCAAGAGTTTTCCAAAAGATAAAACAGAACCTAAAAACATCTACTACAACTCTCAAACCCAAAACCACTAAAATATGTATACTGACATAACGCTGAGGTGGTTTCGTCTTTAAAATTGCATTGGTAGAAATTGTGTCTTTAGAGTTTAAAATAATTATATCCAACTGAAACTGTTCTTGCAGCAGGTGATCTGAAATCATCCACACAACAAGCCCATATTCCAACAAAAAGAAAGAGCTTAGCTGAATCATAGACAACAAACAGAAACAGTAAATAATAAATTCAGATATAGACCACATGTACCATTTTTTGATCTTTAACAAATAGATGTGGACCTTTTCAATATAACTCATTGTTATACTCATTCTATACGCAAAAGGGCACCCAGTGATATAATTTGGGGCAGTACTTTTTCATAAACAGTTTCATATTAAATATAAAATCTAAGGTGGAATTGCTGAAAAAAAATCATTCAATTTAAGATGATTTAACTTGACTCAAACGTTCTTGCATACACTCTGCAGTAGTGTGCAACTTTCTGGCAGTGCAACTTGGGATTAGATCTAATATCTAAATGTTAAAGAAATAAATGTAAAAAAAAAAAAAAAAGTTAAATATATGGGGAAATACGCTTTTTCCCCCTCCTTTCTTTCTCACATATAGATAGTAAGTTCTTCACCACTCTCGTGTGTGTATTAACCGTGGTAATTGGAACCTGGCAGGGGATTAGCTTAGCTTAGCATAATGACTGGAAGCAGATGGAAACAGTTAGCCTTCATGGAGTCCTGCAGCCAAAGACTTTGGTTTTGTTTGAAGTAAATAAACCAAATGTAATGTATCAGTCAGTGAGCTGTAGAGGTGCTGCCAGCTGGACTTTGTTAATGCAGGACAGTGTTCACACGTGTTAGTGGTTTTCTCATCTAACTCTCAGCTGAAAAACAAATAAGTCTATTTCCCAAATGTCACTGGTTGACTTTGTTTTTCCTCACAGATATTCTCTGTCTTGTACTACTATGTATTGAAAGGAGGTAACAGTTAATTATCTTTTCCTTTTTTTTTAAAATTATTGGTTAAATTGCCTAATTGTTTATTATCACCCTCTGCTTCACAGGAACGTGTGCGTAATCACAAGTATAGAAGTGTGGGGGATTTGGAGAAGGATATTTTCCTTCTGTGTCATAACGCTCAGACTTACAACCTGGAGGGATCTCAGGTGAACCCAAAGGAATTCTTTCAATTGCGAGCAACTCAATTATTTTTCACAGTTTCCAATCTATTATTGTGGTCGTAAATAGGTTTGGATGTCGATGTGGTGAACAACAACCAATGCTCTGGTTGTCTGTGTGTGTGTGTGTGTGTTTGTTAACGGCTGCAGATCTATGAGGATTCGATTGTCATTAAGTCTGTTTTTGAGAGCGCGAGACAGAGAATTGTCACAGACGAGGAACAGAAAGAGACGGTTAGCGCCAGTCACAGCGATAATGGCGGCGGAGCTGAAGACCAATTTGTTCCATCAGCAGGTAAGGCCCGCGTTGAAATCAAAGCAAAAAGAAGACGAGGACAAACACTTCCTCGCTTAAAAATGGTCATTTTAAAAATTACTGCTTGCTGGCTGAAAAATACAAATACAACGTTTTGCATTAGACTCATCCTGCTTTTTTCTTTTTGTAACCAGTGAAACCATTGCCGGTCCAGATAAAGAAGGGAGCTAAGGAGGAGAGGAGCAGAAACACCATGGCCAAGAGACTTCACAGTGATTTAGACAGCGATGAGGATCTAGAGGATAACACCACAAAAGATGAGGGTTGAACTGAAGAGCCCTGTTTTTTTGTATTCTTGTTCATGTCTGTTCTCTGCCACATCCCTTTTCATCGGTTTGTTTATTTTCTAATCAAAAGAAAGGTCTTTGAAAATAACAGGGGAAGGGCCACTCAAAGAGAGGCACTTATGGAACAATGCTTTTTCTTTTAGATGACTCACTCCACTCAAACTCATCTTGCTGCACATAGTGCTGTTCTGTTCATTTAGCTGGTCTTTTACAATAATTATACATTACGTTTTATCTGCTTTAGTCCCCGTGATTGCTTCTGCAGATATTATGTAAAACACCAGTTTCACTGACTGTTTTTAATCAATATATTTGATTGTATGAAATGCCTTCGTATGTCTTTGGAGCATGATATGTATCTCTCTCCTGAAGCTGGCTCCTCCAGAGAAGCCCCCGCTAATGACAAAGTTGATGTGTTGAGGGCCAGAGAACTGAAGCACACTGGAAGGTCTTTTTAAAGAAATTCAGAACAAAATGAAAACTGTAAATTTGTTTAAAATCTCTGAATGTGATTTTAGAGATGATACATCTTTGATAAAAAAAAATATATATATGAAAAAAAAACAGAAGTATGAAGTCACTCAACAAATACTAGTGCTGATAATATGCCTTTTGTCTGTTTCTGATACTTGATGGAATCAGTTTGGGTCTAACCAAGGGTACTCAAGATGAGCATTTGTATCCCTTGTGCTACAGTATATTCACATATTGTACAGTTTGTCTGAAAAGTAACTAAAAACTAAATTTCTTCTCATTTACTCTCCATGTTGTTGGGGAGGAAGGAAGACATCATTGTTAAGACAATCCCTCAAAACATGTATCACTTAAACACTTGCAAAATAAATTTTACCAAAAAGTCCCACTGCTTGGTTCTTATTATTATTAATGGGAATACTATTAGTTGTTCTTGAATTAGTTGAACTTTTGAAGGATTAAAAAAAAATCTGATGTTTTGTCAAGTTTAAATATAAAATATATCATATTTCATCACATACCTCTATGTTAAGACACCGTGACTCCCTTTAAATGACAAATCGTGTTTGTGAACCGCAGTTTTGAGCATCTGCCAAAAGGTGGTGCAAGAGAACTGTCTGGGAATGTTAAATCTTGTTTGCTGCAAGTGTTGCTTTCCTAAACCCTATTCAGAACTTTCATGTTGCCATACATTGAAGGACTTTGAGGGTCCAATGGACCCCAAGAAAAAATAT
>NW_007577797.1:718432-722472 GCF_000690725.1 Stegastes partitus
TATTTTTATGATGTATTCATTTGGCAGAACTTTTCTGTGTAAAGAGACAAATGAGGTGGAATTCCTGCTGGTAATTACCACTAATATGTTTATTCTCCTGTAAACAGCAAGTAGCACACTGATAATGCGGTTTAAAAAAGTTTCGTCAACCTTTATTTCAACTCAGCTACATTGAGGCAATTAACAGGAGATGTATGCATACAAATGTAAAGTTTGCAATAAAAATGCTGCAAGGCAAATTCGAAAAACAATCAAATCATTAAGGATAAATCATAAGAATAATAAATCTTTATCTTAATGTGGACATGCAGTTTTATGAAGCACACAGACTTTCGTATCCACAAACTGCACAAACTGTGAGAAGCCTGTCACATGCGCTCTTAGACCCAAACTTCTCTCCTATACTTGAGCCGTAATCTCCATCATTACCTTGTTTTGCATCATATGAAACAGGGGCCCATCTGTGGCAGTGTCACAGCCAATCTGTGCCCATTTAGCCAACCATCCCTCGAAGGGATCTAATTTTTTGCTTAGTCCTCTTGGGCGTAGCAGCCAGGGGTTGTATGTGCAGGCCTGTAGGTATTTGTTTTGTGCTCACATATTCACTAAAAGTGGACCCATGCAGTTGATATCTGGTTCTTTTTTGTTTGCAGAGTGTTCAATTGTTTTATGAGGTCACTGTTCGACTCTGTGGGTGCAGTTAGAGACGTAGTGCATGGAAACAGCACGACTCAATCTTCTGCTCAGTTAAGGAGCATGCTTTTTTGTCCAGCATCAAATCTTAGAAACATTTGACATTTTTGTACCACCAGATAAGTGACAAGCTCAAAGCAGGACAAATCACAAAGATCGAGCAGCATCTTTCAAAAGTCTTGTGCCCTTCTCGGCACTTCATCATTGTGTTCTTCTTATAAAGGTCTGTCCTATAGTCAGTTTCGTAGCAGTAGACCCACAAGGATGGTCTTTTCCATTTACAAAGAGAAAATACAGGAAAAAATTATTCTCCAAATGTAAACCCATAAAGCAAAAAAACACCTCTTAGGCAGGACATGTAGCACAGAGTAAAAACTCTGGAGCATTTTATCTGTTGATCACAATGGCAAAAACATTTCTGAAAATGTCTTGAACTTCTCTCTTCTCCCAGAGCTGTTGCTGCATGTCTGCTACATTCAGACTCACAAAAACCCTCAGCTTGACAATGAACAGGTGTCTTTTCTTGACAAAAACGTGCTGCATGTTCTAAACATACAAAGGTGCACACTTTATCAGCTTTGTGACCCAAATAGACCAGTATACAGCCCTAGCAATGTTGTCTACCTTCTTGTCTTCTTACACCAAATGCTGGAAAAACAGAGATTCAGAATCAATGACGATAAAAGTGCTATTTGACGTGTTGATCCTAAATCAGCTGTTGCAGGAGGGCTGTCTTGCAGATGGCAGCCGTTCTGTTTTGGATTTGGCTGACTGTGGTGTTAATGTGTTGATTCCAAATCATCATTACATGGATCAAATTTAAGTCCAGCGCAAATGCAGTTACGTCTTTTACCTTAAAACACTAAACCCCAGTGGCTGAAAATAAAGAATTAGATGTGACCTTTTTTTCTGTGACTTGATTTTATCGTCTTTCTGTACCCAGTCTTGGTGTAACAGCTTATGTTTGTATGCATATATATTAGATAGATTATACAAATGGCTTAATACCATGGAATTATATTATTCTAAAGTACTTAATAAGACCTGACATGCTGACATTTGGCTTCATGTGTGTCTAATCAAACCTGAGATCATTGACCAGGTGACTCATTCTGGAATGAGGTAAAGCCATAATGGACTGAAACGTTAGCACCCCCTTTTGCACATTTTTGTCTGCACAGCCTTCTGATACATCCGACAGAAAGATTTGAAATACAGACTTTAGTCTAAAGTCCTTTTTGTCCCTCTAGTTTTGTCCTCTTTACCACCCTCTAACTTTTTTTTCCTGACTATCACACTGGAAAAGAAGGCAAAGGACAGTTTTTTAAAGTCACAGCGTAAACCCAGTTTTTCATCCTGGAAATGTTTCTTTTTTGGGTGAGCTGACTAACTAACCTCTCCTATCTTTGGCCTCATGCTTAAAGAGCATTTTTTTTCCCTTCCCTATGTAACCTTCAACAGGAAAGCAAAGAAGAATATTCCAAAAAAAAAAAAGTTGGACTCTTCCTTTAAAGTTGCTTTACTTATTTTTCTGATCAATAGGGGGCAGAGAGGCACCAAAACATACCTGTCCCATGACTTGTCATGTGTTTTACCTGCCAGAAAAAAACTGCCTTGTACTTACACGTCCAGCAGATAAACATGTGCCATTAGAGTCTTCTGTTAGATCTAATCTATTGAGAGCCTTTTAGATCTGGTTCGGCCAGCTTATGAAAAAAAAAAAGCATCTTCATCCTTTTTATTTTCTATATGTTCAGGTCACTTCACCAATCACCTGTTTACATAAGCCGCCCACTGATGTGCACTGTAAAAGTAGCACACAATGGCCGGTGAGAGGCTTTCCATAGCTTTATATTAGGGAGAGAGAATCGTTAGGATTTAACTACATGGGCTGTTAAAAAAAAAAAAAGAGCAGAAAGCTGCAAAGAGCTGAGTTGGTTCTCTGTGAGATTGTCAGTTTATGCAAACATTGCACATATCAGTGAACTATTTGAGTCAGTGGTTATATCACACAGCTATGTTTGAGTCGCAACTGGGTTTCAAAGGACGTCTGTCTGAACATATCAATATGCAGAGACAACAACAGAATGTATCTGTGAATGGCTTCTGATAAACGCGTCTGCATTAAAATTCAGTGGATGTATCATAGAAAGTCATGGCTGCAGACACTAGGAGAAAGTGTTGGCAGCCAGGTTTAATTACTGCAGACGTCTAAAGTGCAAAATGATTGTTTGACAACCAAGGAATCGATTGCTCTTAAGACTAGATGTAGGCACGAGTCAAGTAGACTCAAGGGATCTTCATTCAGACCCTCTCCAGGAGGTCAGTGTCTTCTATAGAAAAAACACACGGACCCGACCCCATAAAAGAACGAGATATTTGTATGCGTCAATACATTGTTTGGGCTGTACTCCTAAATTAGTTTATTATCAAGAAATAAAGCACACCTGTATAAAAATGTCTATTATGTACACGTTAGAGGAGATGTTTTCTATATTTGATGTTCAGATGTAGAAATGAAGAGCCTGCAGAATTCCCCTCACCTCCTCCTTCCTACATGGACACAAAAACACCCAGGATAGTGTTTTCATGGTTTCACTCATCAGCTTCTAATAGACACGGATGGAATGGCATTAGAGATCTCACAAAACATATTTTGACACCATGGTTCATTATTGCATCACTGTCTGGCAGCAAACTCACAAGTCTGAAGGTCACAGAATCCTCGAACACAAGCAGCGTCTTCCACATGTTTGCAACAGCAGAACCGTGAAATGCATACTGAACTGAGCTGAGCTCCCGGGTTGCATTAATGCCTGCTTATGTTTTTGTAAAACAATGTTCAAGTTGTACTCAGAGGGGTAAACCATGCAAGATGTAAAACATGTCCTCAAAACAGGCTTTTATCAGTCCTCAAAAATACTTGGTTTCATAACAGTACTGCATGGATTAACATGAAAATTATTTAGAGCAACCAGCAGGCCAAAGTTTCTAGTTATCATGGTTTTAAAGTCAAATTTGGTTTTTACTTTACTCATCCGATCTAGCCCCATCTTCTGGTCAAAACTTTCATTTCACCCACACTTCGTGGCTACATTAGCGTTTAACTCAAAAGAATTAAATTCCCATCAGCCTTACTAGTACTCGTGAACAAGATAAAAAGAACTTAGAAGAAACCAGAAGAAGAAATGAATAATGACAAAAAGAGAATCAAATATTATCTGTCTTCATTTACATTTTTGAAAATCCAAGTTACAAACTGCTTCACATGGCAGCATAATGCACATTCATCCATCCATTATCTATACACCGCTTAATCCTCACTAGGGTCACAGGGGGGCTGGAGT